>NC_072444.2:67312916-67618611 GCF_028878055.3 Symphalangus syndactylus
GCGAAGGTCTAACTCTCTCAAAGTAGTACTTAAACCAGGGAAAGGATTACTTACTCCCCAAGCAGAGGTAGATAGATAGACATAGAGACAGATTGATAATATGGTAGATAGATGAAAGTTAAGCTTCTTTGGAAGTTTCCTATGACATAGCTTTGGATTTTTACACATGCAAATATTTTACATAGCCACTAAATAATTTCAATCAAAATGGAATTGTAAATCTATTAAATTCAGGAGTTAAACACACACAAATTAGTACAAGTAAAACGAAATAATTATTAAAAATATATACAATATATCAAAGCCAATATTATTATGATGTATTTGTATTTTTAAAGTTCCAAAATATAACCATAAAAGAAAACTGAGGTGTATAGACAAGGCCCTTTTCGTACTGTTACTTTCAACGGCTTGTGAAAATATAATCACTTCAAAAATACTTCCAAGCAAATAACCTGGGATATGTAAAGCAAAAATAAAATATTATAAGGCCTTGTCCATAATTATATTCTGGTAAACACTTGGTACTGGTGTGTTGAAATAAATAAATAAGCCTGCAAAGTAATTGGTGACAAGGCTTTCAGGGTAAAGCAAAGCAAGTACAAATAGTAATTCAAACAATTCAAATATACTCTAAACCATATAATTTTTAAAACATTAACATTAACTCATGTTACATTTTATTGTAAACATATATTTTATATTACTTTTCTTTGAAAATATGTAGAATGTGTGAGTTTACTCCATAGTAATAACCATGATCACTTTGAGTACTCACATTGTTATCTAAATGCCATTTCTCATTATAAAACTAAAGCATACTGAAAATAAATGCTGATTGCAGAAACCCCTAAAATATCCTTAAAACTTGTTAGATATAAATTTTAACATGTTCTAGAAATCCCGGTTTTATTTCTAGGGAAATATGATTCAATAAGAAGGAAATTCCATTGCACAATATTCATATAAATCAATCATCAGAAAATAGTAACTGAAAAGTTTTCAAGGTCAACACATATGTTAAAAATAAGTGTTATTAAAATGTATTAATAACATTTTGGCTTTTGTGTGTGTTAATAAATATTAAACTTTACAATGGTTAAAAAAAGGCTTCTCATGGCATTGAACTATAGAAAAATCTAATTCACTAATACATTTTATTTCTCTTGCCTGTAGACCTTACACTGTGGAGAAGGAAGTAGGGTAGGGTAGAAAAAAGATCAAGGTTTTTCTAACATTTTTCGGGATTATTTTTATTCATCAACTAAACTGAATAAGCATAACTTTTTTGGTATTACTTCCATTGTAACATCTAGAAATATTATTTCTTGCTCAGGTAATAATTTAGGTAGAGCTTTTTTTTTTTTTTGAGACAGAGTCTCACTCTGTCACCCAGGCTGGAGTGCAGTGGCACGATCTCGGCTCACAGCAACCTCCACCTCCCGGGTTCAAGCAATTCTCCTGCCTCAGCCTCCTGAGTAGCTGGGACTACAGGCGCCTGCCACTACGTCCAGCTAATTTTTGTATTTTTATTAGAGACGGAGTTTCACTGTATTGGCCAGGCTGGTCTCGAACTCCTGACCTCGTGATCTGCCCACCTAGGCCTCTCAAAGTGCTGGGATTGCAGGTGTGAGCCACTGTACCTGGCTGAGCTCCTGATTTTAATCAAGAGACCAATTGCTGTAATAAACAATTCTAAAATATCAGAGGATTAACATAATAAAAATTTATTTCTGGCTTCCATCACAGTCCACAGTAGGGGATGCTGCTCCACACCGTGATTTAGGGGATCAATATTTTGTTTTCCCAATATAGTGGGCCCAGCATTTCCTGGGAACTCTGCTGGATCCTCTAATTCCTGTTGGCAAATGAAGGAGAGATAAAGGGGTGAATAGGGAAATTTTTGTTTTCATCGTATTTTATTAATTTACATTAGGGCCCATCCCTCAAACTATGTCACTGGGCAGATCTCAATCCTAGTGTATCAACAGGACAATAGACATAATTTGGGGGCCCAGTGCAAAACAAAAATATGGAACTCCTTGTTCAGGCATTATTAAGAATTTCAGGTGAAACCCCGTCTCTACTAAAAATACAAAAAAAAATTAGCCAGGCGTAGTGGTGGGCGCCTGTAGTCCCAGCTTCTTGGAGAGGCTGAGGCAGGAGAATGGCGTGAACCCGGCAGGCGGAGCTTGCAGTGAGCCGAGATTGCGCCACTGCACTCCAGCCTGGGCGACAGAGCGAGACTCCGTCTCAAAAAAAAAAAAAAAAAAGAATTTCAGGACAATGTGGCAACTTAGCATTAAACTAAGCAGGCGCAGAGCCCTTCTAAGGGATGCAGTTCATACACCGGGAATGTGGTCTAGCTGTGTATGCAGCAAGAAAAGTCAGTGGTGTTTGCTAAGTGTATTGCCAATAACAAATTATCACAAACTCAGTCGCTTAAATTATACAGATTTATTATTTTGCAGTTCTGGAGGGCAATAGTCTAAAATGGGTCCCAAATTGAGCTTAAATTATACAGATTTATTACTTTGCAGTTCTGGAGGGCAGTAGTCTAAAATGGGTCCCAAATCGAGCTGTTAACAGAGCTGTGCTGCTATCCGGAGGTTCTAGAGGAAAATCCATTTGCTTACCTTCTCCAGCTTCTAGAGGCCACATGTGTTGAGTTATAGTCCCTTCCCTCATCTTCAAAGGCAGGAACTTTTCATCTCGGATATTTCTTCCCTAATAATGTCTCTTTCCAGCCTTATTTGAAAACTATTTTAAGTACTCGTGTGATTATATTTGGGCCACCTGGATAATCCAGGCTACTCTCTTCATCTCAAGGATATTAATAACATTTGCAAAATTCCTTTTGCCACAGAAGGTAATATACTCACAGGTTCTGGGGATTTGGATGTGAGTATCTTGAGGAGCCATTATTCTGCCTACCACAGTGAGCACATAGCATTGTTTCCACTACACCCTAGTGTTTCATGAGATTTCATATAAAGTATTTCTTTAATGACTTCTACCTGAAGAGGTTTACTTGCTAAAAGTAATTAGTCCTCATTAAAACAGAGTCACATCATGGCAATCATGAGCTCCCGTATGGAAATTACAAAGAAGCTCCAGTGCTGTCTTCCCTTTATACATTCTCCCTAAAAAATTTTCCTTTTCAAGAGTAAATAACTGCTATTTTTAAAGAATGTCTATGAAATCTCCCAGTCCTAGATCTCTTTTTCTACCTTTGTTATGACTAATCTATTTCTAAAAGGAAGACAGCGATTTGAATTGCATGAGAAATAAATTACTGAAGTTGAATTGGTGTGAGGAAAAAAGGAAAAACAAAACTTGTACCTGTATATATACCAAGTCAAAGAGTAAAATCTAGTACATTTAAGCTAGTTCTCTTAAAATCATCTTTTATTAATGTTAAAGGCAATTGTTTTTAATTCTGATAAAATATAGCCTGCCAAGTCATGCAGTTTTTTTAAGCAATTTCACTTGCTGCCCCTAAAAGCAAATAAATAAATAAATAAAAATTAAAAAAACCCACTAACTTGTTTCTTATTTTTTAATTAGTAGCAGCAAAATTGTTTATGAGATGTTTAGAGGCATGTTCACACAATGTGGTGGGGTGCAATGGGGAACATCACATTTCATTCCTCAGGCAACTTTGACTTAGTACAATTATTTCGGAAAGAATGAAAGTCCTGCTTGGATGCCCTCTGCTTCAATTTCACTATGCATCATTTTGTGGGCTTTTATTAATAGAAGAATTTGGAGAGAGGATGAGAATTCACATTTTAAAAAGAGAGAAGATGAAAGGACCAATTCTAGACATTTCATTTTCCCTCCTCTCAACAGCTGTGTGGGGTGAATAATGACAGACACTCTGTGAGACAAACTCATCAGGTGTGGCATCTGGTAATAGTTAAAGCCCACCTGAGGGGAAAGAAGAAAGATGTCCCCCAGGTGCAGATAATCTTTTAGATTATGCTTATCAGTAAATTTTAATAGCGTCAGACCAAAAAGAGTAGAACTTTTATTTATATACTTGTATATTAGAATAAAAATCTCTTATGTATATGTATATAATCAACTCTCACTAGGTTATGAAATTATTATTAAATAACCCTAACATCTTAGTAGCATACGATAACGATAGTTTAGCTCTTGCTTGTATTCTTGGCTGTGATGAGCTTTGCCTCTGCTCTACATGTTGTCACCTGCCAGAACACAGGCTGAAAAAAGAGGAGTCCCGTTGGAAACATGTTATTCTTATAGCAAAGGGAAAAGAGCAAGGGCGGCTGGTGGAAACAGTCAACAGTACATAAAGCTTCCTCTAGGAACGGGCTTGCACTACTTCTGGTTCATTATTACTGGCAGAAGTCAGTCACATGGCCAAGCTTGACACTGAGGAGAGGAAGCATATTTCACTTACGGGATGACAATGCAAGTCACATGGCAATATGCCAAGGTATGCAAACCTCTAATTGAAACTGGAAGAGAGGGGCAAATGATTGGGAGCTATAACACAATTAACGTACCTTGTTGACACATTTCCTAGAAGGGAGGGAAACCTCTTATTTTTCTAAAACTATGGGGGCCTTTGAAGCACATTTCTTACGCTGTGAAAGTTACAGAAAATAGAGTACATGTTGATACTACAATGTTTTAGGTAATTACAAATTTAAAGAGTGTAAAAATTCAGAGAAAGCCAGAGTAATCATGTAATACAGATAGTACAATGTACTGACTTAAGATGGTTCAAGTTTTTGTACTTTAAGATGGTACAAAAGCATTCAGTAGAAACCATAGTTGGAATTTTGACTTTTGATCTTTTCCCAGGCTAGTGATATGCAGGGTGATACATTCTCATGATGCTGGGCATCAGCAGTAAGCCGCAGCTCCCAGTCTGACACATGATCATGACAGCAACCAACCAATACTCTACACTGTACTGTGTTGCCAGGTAATTTTGCCCAACTGCAGGCCAACGTAAGTGTTCCAAGCATGTTTAAGGTAGGCTAAGCTATGATGTTTGTTAGGTTAGGTGTATTAGATGCATTTTCAATTTGTCGCTTTTTTTTTTTTTTTTGAGACAGAGTTTCACTCTTGTCACCCAGTCTGGAGTGCAATGGCATAATCTCAGCTCATTGCAACCTCCGCCTTCCAGGTTCAAGCAATTCTCCTGCCTCAGCCTCCCAAGTAGCTGGGATTACAGGTGCCCGCCACCATGCTTAGCTCATTTTTGGATTTTTAGTAGAGACGGTGTTTCACCATGTTGACCAGGCTGGTCTCAAACTCCTGACCTCAGGTGATCCACCCACCTCAGCCTCCCACAGTGCTGAGATTATAGGCGTGAGCCACCATGCCCCACCTGACATTTTCAACTTGACATTTTCAATTTATTGATGGGTTTTTTGGGATGTAACTCCATCATAAATCTAGAAGCATCTATTATATTTCTGCTAAAGGAGAAAAATGCTTTAAACAGAGAATACTAGTTTCTTCCCTGAAGTGTATTCTGTTTTTTGATAGAAATAAATCACTATTTTATTACGTGTGACTAAGTGCACAACTAAATGACTACATTTCTCAGGCTGTCTTATAGCTAACGTGGCCAATTAGACATAAGTGAGAGCAGGTGGATGGCACTTTGGACAAAACCTAGGAGTGGACAGAGTGACTGTGTGCACCTTTGCCACTATCCCTTTCCATTTCTTTCTTCTTTCTGCTTAGGAATTAGGCCCAATGATTGAAGATGTGCAGTTTTTTGGATCTTGACCTTGAGGTTGGAAGCTGAGTGCTAAGAATGTTGGCGCTGAATATTAAAGGTGTTTTGCATCCTTGCTGGCAATATGTAGTCTTCTATCAGTCCTAGATGACTTACATCTGGACTTCTTTCACGAGGGGGCAATATAAACTTCAATCTTGTTTGACTCGTTATTATTTTCTATTTCTCTTACTAACAGCTGTACAAAATTAGTATATGGTACAAGGCTTAACTAAGGGATATTGAGTAAAAATTGAGAACAGCCTATTGTAGCTTTGACAACAGAGGACTGTGTGGAGTGTTAAGTGGGAAATAAGATGATGGGGAACAAGATGCCAAAGAGAAGAACAGAGAAAGTTTATGATGGCCAAGACCAAGAAGAAGGCTGAAACAGCCAAATGTGTAAAACTAAAGAAATAGTAATGTCTAGGCTGGGCGCGGTGGCTCACGCCTGTAATCCCAGCACTTTGGGAGGCCGAGGCGGGCGGATCACGAGGTCAGGAGATTGAGACCGTCCTGGCTAACGTGGTGAAACCCCATCTCTACTAAAAATACAAAAAATTAGCCGGGCGAGGTGGCGGGCACCTGTAGTCCCAGCTACGCGGGAGGCTGAGCCAGGAGAATGGCGTGAACCCCAGGGGGCGGAGACTGCAGTGAGCCTAGATCGCGCCACTGCACTCCAGCCTGGGTGACAGAGCGAGAGTCTGTCTCAAAAAAAAAAAAAAAAAGAAATAGTAATGTCTAAATTAAGATTGACTGTACAAAACTGAAACAGCTCCAATAATATCTACTTGTTAACATAGCTATAGATATAAATATAGATACATATATGTCTCTGAATATATACACATCATGAATTCACATCAGAGAAATAAATAAAAATCTCCGATTTTTCTGTATCAATAGTGTTGAATAAAATAGATCCCTCAATCATACTTAAACCAGGATGTCATAGAATCTTGGGTCCTTAATTAAGGAGATGGACATGAGGTATGCTATGTCTCATGGGTCATTTGGGGTGCCATTTTCAGCCACTTGCTTTGCTTCTCCAGACATCTCAGCAATAGCTACTCCCAACCAGTGGGAACTATTCAAACAATTCTATTGAAAATGAAGATTGGGGATTGTGAAGACCAAAGTGCTATGGTGTTTTTTGTTTTGTTTTGTTTTATTTTTTAATGTACCATTTGAACTGTTTTTCCTGTTATTCAGTATTAAATGTATGGCCAGAAAAGGGAAAAAAAATGGGGCTTCTTAAAACTGCGTAATCTCTGTCCCTTAACAGGGGTCCTTTCCAAGCACTGGGCTAAACAGGCATACCTCATGATGGCCTTAATTCCCATGATGGGGTATCCATGCCCGACTTCGTCCTCTGTCAGGTATTCATCACCACTTGACAATAGCAGATCTAAGAGGCTTTGCAATTGCTGAAAGTTTTACTTTTGAAGGCTGTCCTAAAACTGTCAATAAAATGACATTGCCACCAGCCTTCAGAAGACATCTTCCCCATCTCTGAAGCAGATCTCATCACTTCCCACATGGCAAGTTGATGGAATTCGTTAAAGATCTCTGGGGTCTTCCTACCATTTGGGAATTTAAAAAGAACGATCTCTCATTTGATCACATCTCTAAGACTGGACATACCTAGATAAGTCTGATGGTATCCCAACACCTTTTCTCTCTGTGTTCTTCATAGGTAATCCCAAACTACTTGGGTTTCTCTTCACTAGAGATAACAGGTTAAATCATTTTCACAGCCTTTGAGTAGGAAACGCCAATGCAGAACTGCATGCTTTCATATGTGCCCCAAACATAGCTTTCTCCTGCCCATACATGCTTCAGCTTATTTTAAGAGGACAATTTCGGCCGGGCGCGGTAGCTCAAGCCTGTAATCCCAGCACTTTGGGAGGCCGAGGCGGGCGGATCACGAGGTCAGGAGATCGAGACCATCCTGGCTAACACGGTGAAACCCCGTCTCTACTAAAAGTACAAAAAATTAGCCGGGCGCGGTGGCGGGCACCTGTAGTCCCAGCTACTCGGGAGGCTGAGGCAGGAGAATGGCGTGAACCCGGGAGGCGGAGCTTGCAGTGAGCCGAGATCGCGCCACTGCACTCCAGCCTGGGGGACAGAGAAAGACTCCGTCTCGGAAAAAAAAAAAAAAAAAGGCAATTTCTTGAAAATTCCCTTAATAAAAGAGCATTGAAATGTTATTCATTCATTCAATGTTTTTTGGCATTCTTACAATATATAAAGTACTGGGTTACATTTTGGGGAATGCCTCTTCCCAAAAGGTTGTCTCAGCCTTTATGACACAGCCTAGAAAGAAAGGCAGCAAATACATTTAAAATTGCAAATATAAATATGCAATTACCTACCAGTCATAAAAGAAGTGCAAGGGGCTATAAAAAATTAAAACTGGGGAAGTAATTTAGATCAGAATATCAAGAATGGACTCTATGGTCACAGTTTTGATATGAAACCTTCAGGGTAAACACTGAACTGTCTCAGTACTGCACATTAGGAACAGACACTACTGATAAGGAAATATCTGATCCCTAGTCTTTCTATAAATTTTGGCCTGAACAACAATAGGCTCATATTTATCTCATATCACTTGTGCTGGAGAACAAGTATTATACATATAATTTAATATGGTTGAGAAAAAGAGCAAAAACAAATATTCTTCAATGATTATGTGAAGGAATATTACTAAGATCTGGGCATGGTCTACCGTAGGGCAGGTATAAATAGCACACATAAACTGATAGGTAGTAGACAACGAAACAACTGTACAATTAGAAGACATTTTAATTAATTATAATAGTAGGCAGAGGGGATTCATGGTAAATTGCTGCTGTAGTTTCTAGGGCTGGATAAATGTTTCAAAATTCTGAGAAAGACTTCAAAGTTTTTGACTGGTTGAAGAAAAGATAGTATTGTTGGAGTAAGTAGGTTAGAACATGAAGAAGGGGGACAAGGAGGAGGAAGAGAAGAAGAAGAGGAAAAGGAGGAAGAAGTGAGGAAGAGGAGGAATTGGGGAGGAGGAACATGAGATGGAAGAGGTGGAGGAGATGAAGGAGGTGAAGGAGTAGGGGGAGGGCTTGTAAAGCTGCATTTTAAGCAGAGGGAATGAACTGAACGATAAAGGTGAGCAAGGGACAGATGCTGAAGACCATAGAGTAATAAAGAGGCTGGACATTAGCCACTGGCTAGAATGCTACAGACCAGCTAGTTTGGGCCATTTGAAAGTTTGCATCAATTTCTACGGACTGAACATTTCAAAGAGGAAGCAGAGCTAATGCTAGATTAAAGTACTAGGTTTGTGTATCAGTGCTTGAATAACATTGATAGTCTGATTATATGGAGATGTTTAGGTAGCATCTTGATTTTTTACATGCATTTGCTGGTTTTATTCTAGTAATTAAATACACAATATTTGTTGTATAATTGCCAAACAGGACTAGATTTAAAATCATTAAATAATTCTCAAAATAAATACCTTGACAATCAGTCAATGAAATGAATTTAATCTTTTTAATGTAAAGAGGCTAATGCTTTCTGTTTATTTGTATTCCTTTTTCTCTCGGGAAAAGTAGAGTAATTATTATTATTATTTTTCTACTTCAGAATCTGCTCTTTAAAAGTGTATCAATTGCATTCTAGTTCTTACAGGTAAATGTGTCCATTTAAAGTTATTTTCTGTATTTACCTTGCTGATCCTACTTAGTTCAAAATAGCTAGCTATCTTGCTGAAATAGAAATGTCCACAGTAGCCTTTTTTTTCCTTTTCAGAAATCATTTCAAGCCTGATAAAGAAAAAAATAATAAAGCTAGCAAAGCACTTGTGTTGTGTGTGTATTTTTTTTAAAGTGCTGCTCTTGTTTCTTTCAGGCATTTCAGAAAGGACCAAATGTATATTATTTGATTTATTTTCCTGTCTCTGAGAGTACATTTGGTTTTGTATATTTTAAACAGAGAGACAGAAATGACTTGATAAGCAGTATCCATCAACACAGCTTGGAAACCACTTAAGATGTTGGTCATTACATGAAGTGAAGATAGCTTTTTCATCCGTGTATCTTTGAGTGCTCCTCTTAAAAGTATACAGAAGGAAAAAGATGAGGAGGGCAGTAAAGCAAAGAAGTAGAAAGGTTTATGTTGAAAATATGAGTTTAAATATTGTTAGTGCCTTTAAAAACAGAAAACACAACCAGCAGAGTTTCCCATTTGGTAGTAATGGATGTCAACAATTTGGCCTGAAGTTAAAGCACTGTGGAAAAGCTCCATTGGTTAAATATAAAATTTTGTTTGTGAGAACACATTTCTAGATGTTCTAATTGATTCGAAGTGTCTTGCTCAAAGAAGACACTCAATTTACATATATTGGATAGCTTCATCACCTTGCAACTAAACCAACTAGAACTTTCTGTTAAAGAGTATCAGTGAACCAGCTTTGAAATATATCATGGCAAATATTTAACAGCAAATAACATTGATTGGTAAAGAGGAATAGATATAACTTCAGTAAAATAATAGGAAGTTTCAGAAAGTTGGGAAAGAATTATCCAATTTGAAATTTGGCCAAAAAACAGTGCCTGACCCACACCCACACCTTCCTTCAGCAATATGTTTGCTGCTATTTTAATTGGCCACGAACAGCCATAGTATTAGTTTTGCAGCTAAGTGTTGAGAAAATGGAGTCGGTGCTCTGAATTCTAATTCCAATTCCCTATTTAGTTTGTTTATAACAATGCCTCAATTTCTTGACATTAGCCTATTTTGTGGAGTTCTGCAGGACTTAATTCATGTGATGTAATGATTAAAAATTTCTACAATGCCCAGTAAATTAGAATAACAATTCCGTGTGGCATAATGGTCATGTCTGACAAGAAGAACACATATAATTAATATTAGAGAGGACAGAGAGGTGAAAGAAAGCAAACTCCCTTAGCTTAGAATCAGAGTAGAGCTTAAAAGCAAGCCACTACTCTCTCTACAAGCAACAAAAAGCCACACTGTCTGCACAACAATTCTATTGTCTCTGCAGTTTATCTCAATGTGTTATTTTGTTTGAATCAGCTTCCCTCCTGGGCACAGCATTGCTCAAATTTTCATATTAAATTGCCACCAAACTTTTCACCATGAACAGCATGCTAGAATGCAGAAAAGGATGATGGCTACTCAATCACCAACCAGATGAACAGCATGACTTTCTTTCCAAGTACTGACTTAGAGTAAGTGAGGTTGATTTTTGCAAACTGAGAAAATCACGTTTTAAATGGCTTGTGTATAGGCCATTTATAGCTAATTTGAGAATAAGCACATTTCTCTAAGGCTGAAGACTTAAATAAATGTTAAGATTATACAGATTACTTGCAGCATCATAGATACTGCCTTATGCAAGCTACAAGTAGTCTACACTGTTGATTATATTATCCTTTCCCAATTTACCTCCATTTCACCTGTCTTAACCAAAAAAAAAAAATGCACAAAATTTATGAAGAAAGAGGAATAGACAGTGAGGAAGTAAAACAATAATGAAGCTATTCCATCAACTTATCCAAAAAAAAAAGATTATTGGTTATCTCTAGGTTGTTATTTTCAATAGACATTTTTAAGTCCTTATCTATTGGAATTCAAAGTAGCATTAGGCACTATTCATCATCCTCTTTCTTTTGAAATTTTCTCTCCCTTGGCTTTCATGAACAATACACTCTTCTAATCCACCCCACTTCCCACCTTTCTGGCTCAACCACATTAACTTTTACTACTTCCTCCTCCTCTTAGATTTTAGACATTTGAGGTCCCTGTCCCCAAGATTTGGTCCTTATTTCTCACCTTTTTATGGTATCTTTTCTCCCTTCACAATCACATCCGTATCTGTGAATTTATTTAATTTTTTCTTTCTCTGTTCCGAGCTTCCTTCTGAATTCCAGACTCATCAACTTCTTTTTACATGGCAGTTGCATTTGGGCATTTCAAAAGACAACTCTATCTCATCACATCTAAAGATGAACTTGATATTTTTTATTAAATACTGTGACAACCTCTGGCATTCCCTATTTAAGTGAATGGGCCACGATCCATCTTGTTAAGCAAATTAGAAATCCAGATTTTAGATTCTTCTTTTATCTTTTCTTCCCATATCAAATCAATTTCCATGTTCTGTCATATATATATATATATATTTTCTAAATAAGTGCTCTATCCCTACTACCACTTTGGTGAAAGGTTCTACCTCACTTGGACTACTGCAGCAGATTCCATCTCATCTTTCCCCTTCCAATTTTGACCACCTTGAATCTGTTTTCACAGTGAGAGAAGAGTGATATGTTTTAAAGATAGACATATGTGTATATTTTCTTGTTATAAATCTTTCAAATATGCCCATAGTTCTTGAGATAAATTCACATTCAAGATTAACACTCTGACTTTGAAAATTTCACTTTGACCTTTCTACTCATGTCATTGCCCAGCTCCACCCTGAGATAACACCACCTTCAGCAAGTTAGATCCTTCTCATTCATCATTGCAGTCCTACCATCTCTCCCTACGAGGAGCCTTACAATATACACAGCCTAGAAATATCTCCCACTACAACCTCTCACGGTTTTCCCCTCTTTATAATAATTGTTATAATAATTTATAATTATACGTGTGTGTCACTAATTAGATGATAAGCTTCACAGGGTGACATCTATGTCTATTTGTATTCATCTAAGTGAAAACCTGGTTGCTGAAACACATTAGGCACTTAAGAAATGTTTTTTGAATATCTAAAGACCTGGTTTATCATATGCATCATCAAGCTGAATGGCATCACTATAGTCGCTTTGTATCCCCTGCGTGTTCTCACGTTTCCATAATCTTAAGTTTGCTTTAATAGCATCTGTCTTTCAATATTGCCTCAATATCTCTTATGATCTATGAGGAAGCCAAAATAAGGTCAAGAATATGATCTGTAGAGGAGGTAGCGTGGTTCAAATGACTTCTCCACTCCTGTAACCTTGAGATATTTGGCAAGCTACTTTATAGCTTCATGTCTTAGTTCCTTCATCTGTAAAAATGGGGATTAATAACAATTGACATCATAAAGTTGTTGAAAATTAAATAAAACTGTCTACTTAACTACTTTAGAACAACAGATAATACATGCACAATAAATATTAAATAAATATTAGTAAGTGTTCCCTATCATATTTTTCACATATTGGACATTTTTAGCAATATATAGTGCAATATTTGTTACAGATGCTCCATTTTTGAGACTGGTTAGTGTGAACAGTTCCGTAGAAGAAATTTGGAATCTGTTCAAAAAACTGGTTTATAAAACCATATATTTTTTCCTAAGTAATGATACAGTTTTTATAAACTCTAAAGTGAATACAGGAAAAAAGACATTGTCCCGGATGTATGACACTTTAGTGGATATCTCAGATCTTCAGACACTTCTAAAGAAGAAAATGACAAAATATTGGTCAGCCATCCATTTTTGGTATAAATGCTAAAAGTCTGTGTAGACATTTTTAGTTTGAGCCTTGTCTTTGGTGTCATCTAACAGTAAAAACTGCTTAATTGGATTTTATAGAGAACACAATTATTCTTGACTTGATTTTTAAAGAGAATATTTATTTTGATGAGGATTATTGCAACTGCAGAGTTTTCTAGTTCACATCAATGTGATTCTGGAAAATCTATTACAAAGTCTAGAGACAATGGGAATAAAAAACAATGTATCTAACACGTTGTAACAAAAGATGACAAATATTTGGCATCTTTTTATTGTGCAGTTCTGAAAATTATTTGCTCTTCATAATTATGTAGATTTTTTGGTATATTTTAAATTTGGTTATCATATTTATGAAACTTATTTGGTTATATTCATCATATGTATTTGGTTATATTTAGTTTGCGTATGCACAGAATTATCCGTTGGCAACCAAAAAAATGATATACAGGAATGTACTTAATATTTCCCTTTTTCTCAATTTAAATAGCACATAAATCTACTGCAGTCATCGGCTGGTTGTACAATCTTTCTTTATCTTTCACAGCAGAGTTATAGCTGCAAGGCAGCTTCAAGTGTTTTCCCCAGAGGTAGAGACAATATGAAAAATAAAGCAGTGTGTGAACACTCTCGCTGACTCCATTCTGGAGACTTTTGTCTCAACCTGAATATACTGCCAGGCACCAGGAAGATATAGCTTTAAACAAAGGTAGAGGCAAGAATAACACCTGTCTCAAACTGTGGAAATAGTTTGAATGCTGAAATATTCCTGTTACCTCATATATTTAGAATGTAACATTTTCCAATTAATGTATAACATACAAACTTATAAATTTGTATACAAGACCAATTAACATGTAAAAAGACAGTCAACTTTATTTCTAAAATCTTCTATGTAAATTTAAAAACTGATATAATTTTAATCTAATTAATTAAAAATACTTTAAAGGATTATAATAGTCTGAGTAGAGGATGGCTTTGCTGAATATGCACTCACAAACTCCTTTCATGTATGTAGTACAACCTACTGGAGGACAATTTTAAAATATATTTAAAAAGTGTTTCAAATGGGAAAATGTTTTGACCCAGGGTTTTTCCACTTTCTAGAAATTTATATTGAATATTTTGGCCAGCAAAAAAAATTCTTTAAGAAGGTTTATTTACTTTTTGATAAGTGTTTCTCTATAAAACAGTTTTAGAATTTTTTTTTTAAGTTACACAGATAGGATCCCCATACACCCTATGCCCAGTTTCCCTTATCATGAGCATCTTACTTTGGTCTGGTATATTTGTTACTATTAATGAGCCAATACTGGTGCATTTTTATTAACTAAAATTTATATTGTAGGCCAGGCATGGTGACTCACGCCTATAATCCCAGCATTTTGGGAAACCGAGGTGGGTGGATCACTTGAGATCAGGAGTTCAAGACCAGCCTGGTCAATATGGTAAAACCCCCTCTCTACTAAAAATACAGCAATTAGCCAGGTGTGATGGTGCAAGCATGTAGTCCCAGCTACTCAGGAGACTGAAGCAGGAGAATAGCTTGAGGCCAGGAGGCAGAGATTGCAGTGAGCCAAGATGGTGCCACTGCACTCCAGCCTGGGCGACAGAGCCAGACTCAGTCTGAAAAAAAAAAAAGTTTATATTCAGATTCGTTTAGTTTTTATCTAACGTCCTTTCTCTGTTTTGACATCTCTTCCAAGATACCACCTTACATTTAGTTGTTATGTCCCCATGGGTTGTGCCTCCTGGCTGTGAGTCTCTCAGACTTCCCTTATTTTTGATGACCTTGGCAGTTTTGAAAGTACTGGTATTTTGTAGAGTGTCCTACTATTAGGATTTGTCGGATTTTTTTTTAATTTTTAACTTTTATTTTTGCATGCCTAGATTGGAGTTGCATGTTTTTGAAAAGAAGACCACAGAAGTAAAGTACCATTTTTATAACAACAGTTCTGCTACGGACTGAATAGTGTCCCCCTAAAATTTATATGTTGATACCCTAGTCCCCAGTGTAATAGTATTTGGAGGTGGCACCTTTAAGAAAGGTAATTAAGATTTAGATTAGGCTCATGACAGTGGAGCCTCCAGAATGGGATCAGTGTCCACATAAGGAGAGGAAAAGACACCAGGGCTCCATCTCTCTCCACCATAAGAGAACAGAGTGAAAGTAATATGAAATCATCCACTTGCCAACTAGGAAAGAAGCCCTCACAAGGAACCAAATATGTCAGCATCTTGATCTTGGACTTCAGCCTCCAGTAATGGAAGAAATAAACGTCTGTTATTTAAGCCATCTAGGCTTTGGTATTTTGTTATATCATCCTGTTGTGGTTTGGATATGGTTTGTTCAGCCCCACCAAATCTCATGTAGAAATTTGATCTTTGATGTTGGAGGTGAGGCCTGGTGGGATGTGTGTGGGTCATAGGAGTGGATCCCACATGAGTCGCTTGTTGCCATTCTTATGGTAGTGAGTGAGTTCTTAATTCCCAGAAGAATTGGTTGCTGGCCCGGCACGGTGGTTCATGCCTGTAATCGCAGCACTTTGGAAGGCCGAGGCGGGTGCATCATGAGGTCAGGAGTTTGAAACCAGCCTTGCCAATATGGTGAAACACCATCTCTACTAAAAATACAAAAATTAGCCGGGCTTAGTGGTGTGTGCCTGTAGCCCCAGCTACTCAGGAGGCTGAGGCAAGAGAATCACTTGAACCTGGGAGGCGGAGGTTGCAGTGAGCCGAGATCTCTCACCACTGCACTCCGGCCTGGGCAACAGAGCAAGACTCTGTCTCAAAAAAAAAAAAAAATTGGTTGCTGAAAAGAGCCTGGAACCTTCTCCTCTGTCCCTGTTTCTCACTCTCACCATGTAATCTCTACGTACATCTACCCCATTGGCTTTTGCCATGAGTGGAAGCATTCTGAGGCTCCCCTCAGTTGCAGATGCGAGCACCATGCTTCTTGTACAGCCTGGACAACATGAGCCAAATAAACCACTTTTATTTATAAGTTACCCAGCTTCAGGTATTGTTTTATAGCAACGCAAATAGACTAAGACAAGATAACTAATCACTATCAATGTTAACTTGGATGACCTGGATGAGGAAGTGTTGGTCAGCTTTCTCTGCTATAAAATTACTTTCTGTGCCTCTTTCCATACTATACTCTTTGAAAGGAAGTCCACTCTGTGAAGCCTACCTCAAGGTTAGAATATCTATATATATTATTTGAAATTCTTCTTCACAAGATATTTATCTATTCTCCATTCTTTTAATTCAATAATCTGTTTACATCAGTATGGACTAATGGAAGTTTTATCTTGATATTTATAATGGCACAATTTTGAAAATATTTTAAATGTTCATTTCTAGTGATTGGTTAAATAAAATAGGAAATTTCATACAATGGGGTAATATGGAGCATATAACATGATTATGTTAACATATTTATTGACATAGAAAAATATCCATATCCAGGCAGCACCATGGCTCACACCTGTAATCCCAGCACTTTGGGAGGCCGAGGCGGGTGGATTACCTGAGGTCAAGAGTTTGAGACAGCCTGGCCAACATGACAAAACCCCATGTCTACTAAAAATATAAAAATTAGCTGGGTGTGGTGGCATGCATCTGTAGTCCCAGCTACTCGGGAGGCTGAGGCAGGAGAATTGCTTCAATCTGGGAGGCGGAGGTTGCATTGAGCTAAGATCACACTGCTGCACTCCAGACTGGGCAACAGAGCGAGACTCTGTCTCAAAAAAAAAAAAAAATCCACATTCATATTTTAAAAAAGCAAGATAACTATTCATAATACAGTTGTATTTTTGCAAAAACTTGTGTAAATTAGAGTGTTTTTTTGAATAATTTTTTAAAGTCTGATTTAAAAACAAAGGTACATGTTAAAAGTGGTTTTACCTAGGTATTGGGATTATGGTGGTGGATTTTCATTTTCTGTATCATATAGTTCTAATTCTTCTCTTATCTTTTTTTTATCATTTTAGGTTACAGTGAACATTGTGTCCAATTTTTCAACCCTCATTCTCTCTCTTTTAGAGTCCTGTATTTATTATTTCCATCTTTTTTTTCTTTTTTTTTTTTTTGAGATGGAGTCTCTCTCTGTTGCCAGGCTGGAGTGCAGTGGCACGATCTCGGCTCACTGCAAACTCCACCTCCCGGGTTCAAGCGATTCTCCTGCCTCAGCCTCCCTAGTAGCTGGGACTATAGGCACACGCCACCATGCCCAGCTAATTTTTGTATTTTTAGTAGAGACGGGGTTCACCGTGTTGGCCAGGATGTTCTCCATCTCTTGACCTAGTGATCTGCCCGTCTTGGGCTCCCAAAGTGCTGAGATTACAGGCATGAGCCACTGTGCCCCGTGTATTATTTTCATCTTTATGTCCATGTGACCCCTTGTTTCGCTCTTGTTTATAAGTGAGACCATGAGCTATTTAATTTTCTGTTGCTGAGTTATTTCACTTACAATAATGTCCCCCAGATCTATGCATGTTGCTGCAAAGGTGATGATTCCATTTTTTTTTAATGGCTGCATGGGATTCCATGGCGCATATCTACCACATTTTTTTATCTAATCTACCATTGATGGATTAGTGTTAGGTTGAATCCATGCCTTTGCTATTGTGAACAGTGCTACAATAAACATACAAGTACAGGTGTCTTTTTAATATAATAATTTCTTTTGTTTGGATATTTTTCATACTGAATATATATTAAATTCATTGTTTTATCATTAAATTTTTCCACATTAACTTCTTATTTTGAATGAGCATCATTATCCACCTTTGACTGCACAGTTTTATTTTCTCCTTGCGTATTACATAGTTGCAAGCATTCTGCTCATTCCAGGTGTTTTGAAATGGATGTGGCCCAACCATGAAATAGAAAGAGCTATCACTGTTATGTGTAATGAGTGCTATAATCTCTGCTTACATGTCTCACTTGATGATATAAAATCTCGTGACAGATATCACTATCATCATCTTCATTGCTTCAGAGATGAAGTTCTTGAGACTTCTAGAACTGACAAGTCCCACAGTTAGTAAAGGGAAGAGTCAAGTTTTAAACCAAGAGATGTTTAAATCCAAAGTTCATCTTTTCAACCATTATATCCCATATGGTAACACTTGCTTCTAGAAATGTTATACAATAATTATTCCATATCTACAGGTTCCACATCCAAGGATTCAACCAACTACAGATCAAAAATATTCAGAAAAATGAATAAAATAATATAATAAAAATGCAGCCTAGCAACTATTTACGTAGCCTTTACACTGTACTAGGTATAATAATTAATATATGAAAGAAGGTGGATAGCTTATGTGCTAATACTATGCTATCTTATATAAGGGACTTAAGCCTCTGAGGTTATTGCTATCCTGGGGAGTTGGGGGGATCCTGGAACCAATCCCTGTAGATACCGAGAGATTACTGTAAAAGACTGCCCTTCGCTCACCCATTTAATGCCACCTATTTTCTCTTACATTCTCCTAGGCTCTAAGCCTTATATCAAATATTCTCCTTGAGTCTATTTGATAACTCATCCAAACCAGCCATCATTGGTTTTTCCCTTTTAATCTCAAACACACTCATAATAATGAACTGCCTTCCAATTCCACTGACCTAGAGTTATGAGCTGGATGATATTTGTAACAAGCTCGGGCAATACCAGGCCTGTATTCTTGTAAGCCATATTCATAAAAGCAGTGTCTATTCCATTCATTCACTGTATTTGTAATTCACGTAGGGTTTTTCATTAGGTTTTAATATTGATTCAGTAGAAAGGGAAAATATACACCCTCCTTTGAGAAGAACAAACTTTTTTTTAATGAGTTATCCTTCAAGAAAGAATTGTTTTAATTAAAGGCTAAGTATGAAGTAATTACTCATTTATTTTGTTTGACCAGATTTAGTAAATTGTGCACCTGAATATTTTAAATACATTATGATCACAGCCCGTGATACCTCGTGCAGTTGGGCCAAGAGCAAAACTGTTAACTAAGACTACATTGTTGAATACTCTTCCATTTCAGTAAGTGTTTGCACTCATTTTTCTGACCCATGAAACACTAGGAGGTATGTATCTCACTAATATTTATAGCTCTTATATTTATCTTCTCGCTAAAAAATGCATTTTAAGCTTGAATGTTCTTCAGTAGTTGTGACGTATGTTTTGGGAAATTGCATGAAATCATAAAACATGGCTGGATAAGAAATTTCAAAAATAAAATCTGTGTTCATTACTTAAAGTGTAAATGAGTTCACAAGGATATTGATGTTCTTTTTTAAGCTTTCTGCTCCCTTTGACCCTCTTTTGTTTTTTTTTTTTTTTTTGCTTTTTCTCTGTCACAATAACTCAGTGCTATATTACAAATTATATGACACAAAACCCAATGTGATATCTAATTTTGAGATGTTTATTTATTTTCCCAGCTGTAGTAGTTCTTAGAACCTTGTATTACTGAAAATGCTACCTATCGTGATGAGCCTGCTATCATTTTATTCTGAACAAACCCCATTCTTCAGCCTGTCAATGTTTTAAAGAGGATGGGGTACATTTGGACAATCTTTTGTCTTATTGATTTATTTTTGTAATAAATCAAGCTGTCACTCTAAACAAATTGCCTTCCTCAGATTATGCTTTCATTGGAGACATATGACATTTCTTCAAGTTCTTTGAAAAGTGTTTAATTGTTACGAACAATAAGGGTAACTATTAGGCAAGGTTGAGATTGCTTCTCATTTGAAGTTTCCATCAGTTAAAGAAATCTAAATGTGTTTCAATTTGGTAATAGAATGTTTATAAATGTTTATAAAGAAGTTTACCAACACAAAAACAAGTAAACACAAGCGACCAAGTCTTTTAGAGCAAATGCATAGTAACACTGAAATTATAACCATTATACATTTAACATTATATAGAAGGTACCTATGGTATAATAAATACATTTGTTCTTTTTGTCCCCAGTTCTTAGTACAGGGCTCCTAAAACACTAGGAAAAGATACAGAAAACACTAGACAAGATAAAGGAGTGTGTTTTCTTCTTTTCTTACTCCTAACAAGCATCTTTTGATCACATCTAAGTTTATGTTAATATGGTGACTTAGGGTAGAGCCCCCAGATAGCCTTAGTATGGGGCGGATCACCAGAAACCACAGGTAATTGGAGGGTTAAAACTTTCAGCCCTGCAGAGTGACTTCCAGGAAGAGGGTGGCAGAAAGGGAGATTAAGCTCTATAAAGACTCCTGAGCCACAAGATTCCATGAGCTTCTGGGTAGGTGACCACATCAAGGTGCTAGGAGGGAGCATCACACTCCCTCCTGTAACACCGACCACGCCTTGCCCATGAATCTCTTCTGTATGTCTGTCCCTGAGTTGTATTCTTTGTAATAAGCCAGTAAATGTAAGCAAAGTGTTTTCCCGAGCTCGGTGAGTCATTCTAGCAAACAATTGAACAGGAGGAAGGTGTCATAGTAACTCTGGATTTATAGCCAGTCTGTCAGATGTATGGGAGGCTCAAACGTGCAACCAGCATCAGAAGTGAGGACAGTCTTGTAGGACTGAGCCCTTTTACTTATGGGATCTGATGCTAATGCCAGGTAGATAGGGTCAACGTTCAAATAAACTGCGGGACACCCAGCAAGTGCCCAGGAAGCTGGAGAATCTCTTGGTGTGTAAAAAACCCACACATTTGCTGTCAGAAGCATTGTATTGAGAGCAGCAGGAGGCAGCCAAATGCCTAGGCAGATAGGGGTAGGTCCCCGGTGAAACCCCACCTCCAAGCTGAAAACCATTTAAAGCCTGAAAGCCAAGCTACAAATTAAATCCTCAGACCAAATGGAGAACTTTTCTTCCTGTTTCTTTCTTCTTGTTCACCTATCTTACATATATCTAGCTTTCCTAATTGGTTTTCTACACTGTCGTGCCCACCTTTGAGTGGTGTCTTTGCTTTAACCTTTTGTGCATATTCACAAACCAATCAGCATGCACTTTCCATAATGAGTCCATAAAAGCCTCCAGATCCAGCCACACGGGGGTCTTTCCCACCTTCGGGTAGAGGGACCACCTCTGCATCCCCTCTCCACTGAAAACTTTCATCACTCAATAAAATTCTTCTTCATCCTCCTTACCCTTCAATGTCTAGCGTATCTTCATTCTTCTTGGGCACAGTACAAGAACTCAGGAACGGCTGAATGTGGGTACAAGCGATAACACAGGCAAGCTGAGGCATGCCAGCATGGCCTAATGAGGCCTGGGCGGGGCTTCTCCAGCCAAGGGACCCTGGCTTGCAAAGTGACCAAGAAGAAAAATCCTGCATCGGTACGTGTAAGGAAACAGCTTGTGAGTGTGAGTGTGGGCTCCTGAGTGTGTGAATGTTAAGTTGCAAAATGGCCTGACTAGCACATCAGAAGACAGTCAGCCAGTGTCAAATAATCTATTAAGCTGCTGTGGTTCAGAGCTAAGCTAAGAACTTTGACATTCATCTCAGTTAATCCTGACAACTAAGGGAGATAAGTATTACTATCATAATTTTACAAATGAGAAAACTGGAGCCTAAAGTCATTCTGTGTAAAAAAAGATGGATAAAAGCATTAAGGAAACAGGCCCAAGCAGATAACATCAAGAAAAAAGACCTTCTTAAACAAAGGTTTCTAAATGTCTAGAAAAGGAGATAACCTTTTTTTTTTTCATGCAAGAGACTTTATCATCACAAATTTTGTTTTATTTTTAAAAGTATTTATTAAAGCCTACAATCTTATGCCTATACCATATGCCAGGGACTATATTATTATTATTATTTTAGAGACAGATTCTTGCTATATTGCCCAGGCTAGAGTTCCATGAATGTTCATAGTTGTGGTCATAACTCACTGCAGCCTCAAACTCCTGGACTCAGGTGATCTTCCCACCTCAGTCTCCCGAGCAGCTGAGACTATAGGCATGCACTAGACCATCTCAAATTTTAATAGGTAGAAATAAGCAATTACTATTTGAAAGCAATTTTTCCAAGAGGCAAAGATCACAAGACTCTATGAAGTTTCCTCAAAAGCTAGTGCTGTGATTCTGCCTCCAGTCAAGGACAAGTGTGGCCCCAAGGGATTTAAAAACAAATGAATTCTATCATTGAGTAAGAAGTCTCATTGATTACAGTATTTTTAATGCTCCAATGAATGTCACTTTGGGCCCCTTCTTCTGCACCCACTGTCACATAATTACTCGGCTGAAGTTTTTCTATTTGTGCTGTGACTTCAGGGGATGAAAATAAATGAAGTGGAAATACATTGATGGCTATGGTTAGTGAAGAGGTCAAATGAACTTCTCCTAGCTCTGCACTTTGCAGCCACGGAAGGCAGAGACTCCACCTCAAAGATTTCTGCTAAAGAGTTCTGCACTACAGGAAGTGAAAACATGTGGTTCTTTTGGAGATGTTAGGGCCAGAAATAAATATAAAAATTATCTTCATCCGTTAATGTACAAATGAGTTTTCTACTTAAAATAATCAATCAAGAGAGTTAAGGAGAGTGTGATAGAGTTGGCTAGCATAAATATATCTCTCAAAAGTGTATGTACTTTTTCCAAGAATTATAATGTTTAGGGTTGCCAGATTTAGCCAATAAAACTACAATATGCCCAGCTAAATTGGAATTTCAGATAAACAGTGAAATTTTTTAGTATAAGTATGCCCACAATATTGCATGAGAAATATTCTAAAAAAAAAAAATCTTGTTTACTTAAATTTAAAATTACTTAAATTCTGTATTTTAATTTTTTAACACTACTAGAAAATGTATCAAGCAGAGGACAGTTTGGAAATAAGGAAAATAAGATGATGGTTCAATAACTCTTTAGGAAGAAAAATGGATGTATCAAAATAAAGGTCTAATGTATTAGCCAGACCGTTAACATTTTTCTGGGCCAAAGCACATTAGGCATGGAAGGTAAAGAGTTTCCTGATAATAAGGGCAAGTCAGTTGCTTTCCAGTTCTGTAGAGATAAATGCAGAAGATCCTATGAATACTATTGCCTTACCAGAAATACACAGGCCCACATATCATGTCCATTTCGACTCCTGGATTTTCTAACCTTTGTTACTATAAGACATTGTTTTGATCTGTGTTCTTATGTATACATCAGCTCTGTTTTGGAGAACTTTTAAGATTTAGAAACGAAATAAGATTCCTGATTTTCTGTGTATAGCTGTGTCGCTTACATTTTATAATGTTGACCACTGAAAAAATGAAAAAAAAAAACAAGGGCAAGTTTTCAAAAAACTCAGTGAAGCTAGTAACTTTAGACATTTAAGATAACAAGAATAGAGCTCAATAAGTCACCGCAGCTGGAAATTAAATAAGGGCTATTCAGTCTCATACATCCGAACATATACTTATTTTCTAAATTTAAGAGCAATATCCCATTCCCACTTCCATTTTTTTCATTGATAAAACAGTATGTCATACAGAAAGCAGAACAAAGCTCTGTACATTCCATGGGATTTGTGAGTTTCTCTGAAACATTTGTAATCATGTATCAAGAGGCAGAATGCTAAGGTGGCTTGTTGTAATAATTTATACAGAGAATTCCCATTTTATGCCTCACAGGCCAACAAAGCGTTTAGCAACTGTTCTGGTGAATAAGGTGCTAAACTGGAACTAGAGTCCCTGAATCCCATCCCCCAGCAGCATGGCTTTATTACCCTTACATGTCGCTTCTGGCAAAAGCCTCTGAGCATCTCTACCTTACAGTTTGAGGTTTTCACAATTATCATCATCTGCTTTGCTTTTAGGATGCACTTCCACTTCAAAATGGTATTCATGCTTGGGGATTGTGTTCAAAGCCATACAAAAGCACTAGGCCAATTTTATCTTGCTCATTATAACCGAAGGTTGAAAATATTTTACCCTGTCCGTATTTTTCTTTTCTCACCCCATGGACTTCATACAGTCATGTGCAACATGACAATGCTTGCGTCAAAGATCACATATATGACAGTGGCCCCATAAGATTATAATAGAGATGAAAAATTTATATTGCCTAGTGATGTCCTAATGTCATAGGGCAGCGGATTACCCATGTTTGTGGTGATGCTGGTGTAAACAAACCTACTATGCTGCCTGTCATATAAGTGGATAGCACATACAATTATGTACAGTACACAACACTTGATAATGATAATAAATGATTGCCTTACTGGTTTATGTATTTAATATACTATACTTTAAAATGTTATTTTACAGTGTACTTCTTCTACCTATAAAAAATGTTAATTGAAAAAACAGCCTCAGGCAGGTCCTTATAAGGTCCAGAAGAACACATTGTTATCATAGGAGATGATGTCATACATGCCCTTGAAGACCTTCCACTGGGACAAGATGTGAAGGTGAAAGACAGTGATACTGAATATCCTGACCTTGTGTGGGGCTAGGATAATATGTGTGTTTGGGTCTTCATTTTTAACAACAAAAAAAAATGTTTTAAAAAGTAAAAAATAAATAAAAATAAAACAGAAAGAAGCTTATAGAAAATATTTTTGTATAACTGTACAATGTGTTTATGTTTAAAGCTAAGTGTTTTACGAGTCAAAATTTTAAAAAAAAAACAAAGTTTATAAAGTAAAAAAAAAGCTACAATAAGCTAAGGTTAATTTATTATTGAAGAAACAATATTTTTAATAAGCTTAGTGTAGACTAAGTGTCCAGTGTTTATGAAGTCTACAGTAGTGTACAGTAACGTCCTAGGCCTTTGCATTCACTCACTACATACTCAGTGACTCACCCAGAGGAACTTCCAGTCCATTCATGGTAAGTACCCTACACAGGTGTACTATGTTTTACCATATTTTTATTTCACCTTTTCTGCGTTTAGATATGTTTAGAGACACAAATACTTACCATTGTGTTATAATTGCCTCCAGTGTTCAATACAGTAACATGTTCTACTGGTTTTCAGCCTAGGAGCATTAGGCTATACCATACAGCCTAGTTGTGTAGTAGACTGTACTATCTAGGATTGTGTATGTGCACTCTACCATGTTCCCGCAACATTACTGACTGACATATGACTCTATATGTGGACAAATGTAGATAGATGCAAGATATAGATTAGATAGATTCAATAGATACTAGGTTGGTGCAAAGGTAATTGCATTTTTTGCCATTAAAAGTAATAGATACATACACACATATTATACCCTGAACTTAATACTTTACACATATAGAGTTTAAATCCACTAAAAAAAAGTCTGTGTAGTGGAACTGTCCCTGATTTATGGCTATCACACTAACACACTAATCAAGTCATTTTCAAAGGATTTTGTTAAATTACTAAAATGATGTAGACACTAGCCCCATCTTAGAAATTCACTCCCCCTTTGAGGATCAAGAATATGCAGAAAAAGGACAAATGCGTAACATTTTTGTTTGCTTCATTTGGTTGGTGTTTGCCTAGCAAGCTGCAAGTTTCTAGCAAGAATGCAAGCTTTTCCCTCGGCATGGTAGGCACTCAATGAATAATTAATCATCAAACGAAGCTGCATTGGTTGCCAGGAGCTTAGCCACCAGGCATCAACTGTTATGGTGCACTGGCTTGAGAGGAAAATATCTGGCTGACATGAAATCAGGTAATTAATGAATTCTAAGAAATTCCTTTGAAGAAAAAGGTCTGCTGCTGGACTAATTCAATAATAATAAAAGGAATTGAAGACAAATATAACCTCTGCACTTTTTTCAACTTTTCAACAAGTGAGTTGCTAAAAACCCATACGCTTGTCATTCATAAATGCATTTCCAGACTTTATCCCTTTCTGAAACTCCTTGATGCTCTTTGGCAGTTTTATTTCTTTTTGCCCCAGCTGTAACAGTTCACTGTGCTGAAGGAGTTTTGAGTTACTGTGTCTTTCTGAGACATTGATAATTTCCACCTAATACATTGTACCGCTTGCAACTAGGAAAAGAAAATTGTGATGTGTCATCGTCTTGTCTTTAAGCGATTTCACTTGCAAAATTCCCTTAGTGCATAAGTTACTCCGATTTCAAGTGAGACAACATGAATACCACATTACAACCTGGTAAGTCATAGATATTCTAAATTAGGAGAATGGGGAACTCAAATAAAGGATACATAAGTTTGTCAGCATGTGGGTGGGTTGGAGAGGAAGGGGAAGAAGACAAACAGAGAAATGATATAGGTTAGAAATTTTGTTCTTTGAATAAAATTGGCATATTGGGTTGACTCTATAGAAACATTAAAATGCATTGGAGATATAAAAAGGCTAGGAAAAAGAAAACTGCAATCAGATAATTCTCTTTATTATATAACCAGAAAATATGAAAAAACAGAGGCAGAAATAGTGTTAAAAGTATATTAAAGAGTGTCTGCAAAATCATTTTATCACCCAAAACTTTAGATTCTCTTAGATTCTTTGCTAGTCAATTGTTATGAATCAAAGGTTTCTCTATTTTTTTTTTTTTTTTTTTTGGTCTCCCAACCAGATAGATTTTGGTTCCCATTCAGGATAAAAGAAGAACAAAATCCATATGAACTATTCAAAATCTCATTTTTGATAATGTTTTTCTTGATCTCCTCCTACCAATACCCTCTCTCTTTCATTGTTCTTCTTTATATTTACTCCTCTGAGATGTCATTTCTACAGAAAACCGAAAAGCAGGAACCTGGCTTTGGAATCTTTGATATGCTCAGTATGTGACTCCATTCCCAAATGCCCATTGTTTCAACTGAAATCTTTTTAGTCTTTTATGCTTTTTGTTCTTACTCCAGGCTAACATGAATAGAAATGCTTGACTACAAGATTTTGCATTCAATTTTTAGGTTGAAGGTTGAAGCATCTTCCTTCTGAAAACGTCTAACTCAAAATTTGCAAGTCATTTGAAAACCTGTTCTTTATTCTTTTCTATGACCCAAACAATTAACCAAGTCAGAGAGACAGATGAGAAAGAAGTATGGAAATTGCAGAACTTTTTCCACAGAAATAATTTGTGAGTGCATTATTTTCTCTCTCTCTCTCTCTCTTTCTCTTTCTCTCTCTCTCTCTCTCCTACCAAATGTCTATGTCTTAGAGAGCCTTAAAATTCATACATTATTTTACTTGAGTAAAGGGTAGAAAATATTTTTATAAAATTTAAGGTACATTCATGTCTTTACATGTAAATAAGCATTATCTTACTAAAGCAAGGATGTAGAAGAGATGACTTTTGGTTCTCTTTTGATCTAGAAGAAATGATGCGGAGACCACTGAGGCAGGACAATAGGGTCTGGTGGCAGGGAACTTAGGCCGCTGATTCGTGCTGACCTCCTAAAGCTGAATCAAGGGAAAACATCAAGGTCTGGGGGCAAGGAATCTGAGGACAATTCGTGATAATGTCCTAAAGTTAAATCAAAGGTTAAACATCTGGGCCTGGGGTCAGAGAACCTAAGACCAATTAATGCGAACTTCCTAAAGCTAAAGCAAAAGGGAAAACCCTGCCCCAGAAAGAAGGGATCCAAGGCCACTTTCTCTACAACCCTCCCCACTCCACCACGTCTAAGATGGAAAGGGAGAGTGCCTTGGAGTGGCCAAGGGCCAAACACAGGGCACCCTTTCATCAGCATAGGGCGCCAATCTGCTCGGCCTTTGGTTAGCCATGAGCCAATCCACTTCAGTCTTTAGCCATGGACCAAATCCTTTATCTAGATAAGGGTAACTGATAGGGACCTCAAAATGCAGCACTTCAAACCCAGAAAACTTTGTAACTAGGCCCTTGAGCTGCTGGCTTGGGCCTGCTCCCACCCTGTAGAGTGCTTTCTTGCTTTAATAAACCCCTGCTTTTGCTTCTTCATTTCTGTGTTTCATTCCAAAGTAACAAACTTCGTGCATTTTGTTGCATTCTTTGTTCAAAACGCCAAGGACCTGGACAACTCACTCAAGGCCTTCCTTCCGGTAACACTGCCATCATCTTATTTTGATGGTGTTTCGTTCAAAAATTCATGTTGAGATTAGTGCTGTTAGGTTTCTTCACCTAACTTCTAAAGGCTATTTGTCAGATTAACTTACATGATATTTTATTCCAATTCTACATGTTTCACCATAAGAACACTCCTAATTTCCCTAATGATATTACTCTTGACATCAGCCAATATACTCCTTTATGTTGTTCCTTGAGGAAGCAATGTTGAGAAAACTAATCTGTGGGAAAGATCCCATAAGAGTTTACTCTACATAGCTTAATTTGTCCCTTGAATATTTGATGTCAGAACAAAATACGTTTTACAGAAATATCTGCCTACACAGATGATTCTGGTGATTTAGACATTGTCTTTAACTTTAACCCCTAACTGTGAAGTACTATAGTCATATGTGCTCCAATTATGCAAATATTATGTCTACTATTTTGTGGAATTTGAATATTTTATATCCAGACTTTAATGAAAAAATAGATAAATTAAAAACACAGGTTAAAAAAGGGTGAGTGCTTGAAAACAATGCAAAAGAACACAAAGAAAATCATCAAAGAAGTTTAGGGAAGTATTAAAATTAGCAGAAATTAAAATAACACATAGATTATCAAAATTATCATCTTTTTAAAATGACATGAGAGCCTGGACATGTGTTTCTGGGGAGGTAGATGAAGCTTTCTCTTCAACAGTGTCAAATGAAGCTTTCTCTTCAATCATGTCAAATGCAGCCACATGTGGTCAGTGTGACTGCTAAATGAGCAAGTATTTTTCCAGTATCAGAAATTTTAAAGGCACTTATTCTCTGATGCAAAATTATTTGAACTATAAGGAAAAACTTCCTTACTGGGCATTTGTTTCCACCTAGAATCTTAGTACAAATGTTTCCTGAATTACTTGAAAAGTATTGCTATATAGCAGGGGCCTGATCCTTGTGCTAAACCCATCCTGATGTCCGTTTTTGTGAAAAAGGTTTTATTGGAGCTTGGCCACACCATGTTTACTATTGTCTATGATTGCTTTCACCTTGCAATGCAGGGTTGAATAGTTGCAACAGAGACCCTGTGGCCGGCAAAGCCTAAAATATTTACTTGCTGACCCTTTATAGAAAAGTGGCTGACATGTTGTAGAGTCAACTGTTAATTCATATGACTATTTTTAAAATTGGATCATTAGCTTTTGTCATCTCAATATATTTAATTGTGTGCATGTTAGCATAGAAATGGCAAAGGTAAAGAAGGAAAAGAAATAAAATTTATTGCTTTGAGACATTGCTGCTAATCACTAATTTCATGTTTACAATTGCAAATCTCTGCTACATTCTCGCAGACATGGTCTGCATTTGAAATAAGGATGCTGCAGTTAGATCTATTTGGAATTACTTTTACGAAAAGTTTGATATTTGGTTCTAGAAATGGGGGTGAAGAGACAAAGGGCTAAGTCTAGACAAACTGCTTCTGTTTAATGCCATGTTCAGGGTGCTGACCTTTATCCTCTCTTGGTGTCTCTCTGCTGTCTTTGGATCTCTCTCTCTCACTCCGTCTCTGTCCGAGTCTCTCTTGTTTTCTTTCTGTGTTTTCCTCTTTTTGTGTCTGAATCTCTCAGTCTCTGATTTGCTTTTTTTCTCTCCATTCCCTTTATTTTTTGCCCTTCTCTCTTGACTTCTTAATATGCAGAAGTCACACAAATTCAATAGCTGCAGCTCTGCCCCTAAATTGTAACTTTCAATATTTTATTAGGAAACGAAATTGAGAGCTGCCTAATGATCCCCGGAGAAGACTCTCCCAATTTAACACAACCTCTAAACAACATTTGAGAGGCAATTTTGCAGGGCCACTGTGGAACGGGTATTGCAAAGCCACCGGTGCAGGGGTAGTTGAAAGTAATATGCATTTTGGTTCCTCCTCTTTGCTTTTAGCACAGCCATGGGGTCCTGCAGACATTTGCTCCCGGTACTGCTGGCTTCTTACTTTCATTTTTATTAAAAAACTAACAAGGGGCATTAAGCAGCTCCCTGTTTAATTTCCCATAGAAAAGCAATAGTTTCAAGCAGCCCACTGGTGGTGTGATATTTAAATGCAAAACGCACAGCTGTGCCAAATGTATGCGCCAGAACAAAAAGGGTTTCTTAATATGACAGGTTAATATCATAGATTTTTATTTCATTTGCCACCGAAACAGCTAATCAGAGAGAATTGGACTTGTGGAAGCAGAGGTGAAGCTGGGTATTTAAGAGACAAAGGACATAGCTTGTCAACCTTGTATGGGTTTAATATCATGCTAGTGAAGTGCTGCAGAATTGACCAAAAGTTACCCCACTGGGGAAATTTGCACTGACCTGCCACACTTATCTAGGGCATCTAGAAGCTTCCAACATAAGATGCTAAACGAGCTATGGTTCCACCAGCTACGTACTCAGGTCCTGTCTCTTTTCTACCTAATGAAAACATAATTATTAGATATTAGGCAAAAACTAGAAGAGATAATACAAAAGAAATCTTTTAGAATTCCTCTCGGTTTAAATACTTGGTTTCCCTTTGGCTCTGGGTAAACAGATACATAGTAATGTAAATAATTATAGGAAGAGGAATACCCTACACACGGATTTCATGAAACCTATTCAAACCAGGTGGCATATCACATGGCCATGTCAGCCCAGCCAAGCTTTACAGGACAACGATTCTTAATTACATTGTTAATAGACATAGCTCTTAAGCTCACCCTGCTCCTTTTAGGCCAGGTTTCCATAATGACCTTTAATTTTCTTTAGTTCATAGCATACTCATCCTTGTGAAAGGCCGGATCATGAATCACCATGCTTTCTGATAGGAAATTTGGCAAAACCTCTCAATGGTCTTTGAGATCTTAGGTAAAAGTTGTAATTAAGATGTTTCATACAATTTAGGCCTCCTTTTCCTCTTAAAGACCAAGGCTTTGTCAAGAGATATGTTCCAAAAAAGAAAAGAAAGAACAAAGTAACTTTTAATATCAAAATAAATATTGAAAGTGTGCCCTGAATTGTCTATTTTAGAATTTTTCCATTCATTTGACATGAAAGTTTGCTTGGCGGCTGGCTTTTCTGACGTCAATATTTGAGTTCTAGCGTTCAGTTTTTAAAGTTCAGCTCATTGCTGTCTAGGTGTCATTAGAATATAACTAAGAAATTTTGACAGATATATTTTAGTTTTTACATAGTAAAAGAAGGGCCTAAGGGATTCAGGTGTAAAAGATGTCCCTATCCACAAATCTGGAGAAAGCAGGGTGCCAGAAAGATCCAAAGCAGTAGATAGAATGCCACAGAGTAAAGAAAGATAAATTTTCCAATACTTTGTTTACTCATAGCTTAGGGAACACTTCCCTTGCTTTCAAATTAAATCATTTCTGCTCTTCTTCCCTAGACAAGCATCATGAAGGAACTCTCTGAGAATCTGAGTGATGTCTTCAACAATAAATTGAAAACAGCCATTTACAAATGACTTCTTTCATACAAGTGCTGCTTCTCTTAGCTAAGTCATTCAAGAGGTTAGCTTTCTAGGATGGTAATGACAACAAAAATGGAAAAAAGGAAGGAAGGAAGGAAGGAAGGAAGGAAGGAAGGAAGGAAGGAAGGAAGGAAAATATATCTGTAGAAATAACCTGTTAAAGGATTGAACAAAGGGGAAAGGGAGAAAGCCTATTATATTTCCAGGGGAGGTGGATCACTGTAGTTTCTCCAAGTAGAAACCTGACATATGAATGACCCTAAAGAGATGTTTCCATTTATTTTGGTTAAATGGTGCTAAGTATGCATGACGTAGCGCCTGAACACCTAGCCCAGAACACATGTGGATAACAATACTTGCTGTGATTTGGTGTCTACTTCATGCCTAGTATCATACTAGGTGCTTTGTAAAATATAAACATCAAAATCTTTTTACTGTTTGAGATCTTAGGCCAGCAATGAGAATAGAGGGAGAATGACATTCAGATGTCAAGCCTTATATCTAAAATGTGGTTACTGCCAACTTAAAGCTCTTTCTATTTCAGCTTTTTTCTCTCACAGTCTTTTCTACTGTTCCTTTGTTACTGAGTGTTCTTCCACCCTGTAATCCCCCAAAACACATAATCTGAACACTGACGAAATAGTCCTTGGTTCAACTGCAGATAGCACAGTTGATAATTCATTTAAGTTCTCAGTGTAAAATAACAATTTACAAGTAAATATGCTCCATTTTCCTCCTTTTTATCAATGACTGAAACAGGCTGGCCTTCAAGTGACAGTGATGCAATATGGGGGCTCCCACCCTTGGGAACCACCCTGGGCTCTGGAGTAAAACTCCTTGGCAATTTCCAACTGATGGAAAAACTCAAAGGCCAGAAAGGAGTAGGAGATGGCACAGTTAGCTGAGGTCCAGTAGATGATGAAGACATAACACTTACAAGCTGGCTATAAATGTCAATGTCTTAAATTCACTGTGCCTCCTATAAAAAAAATAGCCTGATAATGTTAAAAAGCTTGCCAATGTTATATTCTTTTTTTATTTTACCAGTTTCAGTTTATATACTTGAACTTCCTCTGATGCTGTTTTATTCCTCTAAATGACAATTTAGGAAAACTGAATACACAGCCTTAAAATAGAAAGTGAAGCTATAGACTCAGAAGCAGACCCCATTGTAAGACTTGTAAAAAAGTGAGTATGAATGGAGCTAATTGTTCTAATTGAGTTGTGGACCCTAGAGCAAAAGGACAGAATTCACATAGCTTCAAAGTTGTCCTGCAAGAGCTTTGGTGCCTAATGACATCTAAAGAGTATATAAAACTCGCTCAGATGCCTGAAGGACAATGCTCCGGCAATTAATCAAAAAGAAAAGCCACAGGCCCTTCCCCTTCCCCCTTACTCCACTTAAGCTGCCTTCATTTTCCACCGTAGTGGATTTTCTAGATACATTCTTAGACCTCAAAGTGCTGGAAAGGAAGCTTCTATTCAAGCGAAATTTATACAAAGATACCATAAATGATACTAATTTTTTGTGCATTTGAAATATGTAAGTTGTGTTGTAACAAATTATCCTGTCGAGTGTAACCAACCGTCCATGTAGTTGAGCTTCTGGGATCAAGAAAGTATATTTAAATTGATTCCCATCATTACTAGTGGGGCACATCTAATTCAAATGTAAAAAGACACATCACACAATCAACTTGCTGCTGATGACAAGGCCTGGGGTCCAGGCCTTCTCCCCCTATTCCTCTCCCCACTTCCCACCCTACCTGCAACAGCCCTCCAGCCTGGGGGCGCTTGTTAGAGTAGATGGGAAAGTTTCAAGTTTGCAGCCTGTGGGATTACTGCTTGGTGTGTGGAGCACTTTGTCTGTACCCTTGGTTTCTTTCTTTAGGTCTTAAATGAGGGCAGAAGCATAGATTATACCTCCTCTGCTCCCCTCAGAGATTGGCTTTTGGTGAGGAATTCAGGGCTTTCCCTACATCTTTTCTCCCCATCTTTATGGAGACGTGCTGCTTTTTCCTCCCTCTTCCTCAAGTCCTTTTTAGCACTGTCACCACCTAACACTTTCCATTTCACTTCTTTGCTTTGGCCAGAAGCCATCAGGTAAGGTTGGAAAGAGACTGTGACCTCCTTCTTTTAGTTTTAAAACTACATTTATTCACTCTTCACCAGCCTGGGAAATGAATATTAGGTTCTCAGCCCTGCCACCCTTTGCTGTCATCATCAACTGATACAATTTTTAGCTCAATTTTTGATAAGGTAAAAAGAACAGTCAACCACGGTTACTCAGACCTGCCAGCTCTCAGAGTCCTTGGTGGTTAAACTTGGAGAAAGGCCACATGAGGACACTTGCAAGCACACATGATCTCCCCAAATTGCTTTCTTTTCCTGACATTGTTTTTGCTTTTAAAAGTTGAAGAAGTTTTAAGCAGAGCTCTCATTTGGTTGTCCTTGCAATCTATTGGGGTCTAGTTTGGAATCTGAGAACTGGAACAAAAAAACCTTGAATTCAGTGCATATTTGGTTTCAGTGCTGCTGCTTCTCAAGATTCTCAGCAGGGATTGAGGAAGAAATCAGTGTACACAGCAGACGTCTGAAATTGGCGGGCTTGACTTCCTGGCAAATTGCTGCATTTTTCCACTTTCTGTTCAGGACTCCTAAATGCTGAAAGTGGATGCATACCAAAATAAAAGCAATTCCTTATGTGAAATAAAATAATAAATGAAACAGAGTGGTGGTGCTGATTCACATGCCTAAAACCTTTCTTTCTTTCTTTCTTTCTTTCTTTCTTTCTTTCTTTCTTTCTTTCTTCTTTCTTTCCTTCTTTCTTTTATTTTTCTGGCTGGAGACCCACATCAATATCATTTCCAAAACTCAACTTGTGTCTTTAATTTAAATTTAGAAAGCTAGAAAATAAAGTTTATCTGATCCACTTGTAGTACAAATGGCTCCAGCAAGAAGTGACATCAGCAAGATGGTAAAGTAGGAAGCCCTGGAACCTCCTTGTCTCCGCAGACACATCAATTCAGCAACAATTTATGGTCAAATTCCCTTTTTGAGAAATCAGAAACTAATTGAAAGGCTCTTGTGCCCTGGGAAAATATAACACCAGAATCACTGGAACCCATAGGGAGATTTAGGACACCCTCTTGCCAGAGACTCTGCCCCCAGCACAGAGTTACACAATCAGGAAGAGCCCCTCAAGTTCCCAGATTCACCCAGGAAAGGGGGTATTGGTTCTTGTGTCTAGCATCCCAACTTTTCCATGGGGACTCCTCAGAGAATTGGCTTCTGTCTTGCCAGTCTTGGAGCTCTGATAGTGAGAGGTGACAATGTGCTGGCAGTCCTCGCAGCCCTCGCTCGCTCTGGGCGCCTCCTCTGCCTGGGATCCCATTTTGGCGGCACTTGAAGAGCCCTTCAGCACACCGCTGCACTGTGGGAGCCCCTTTCTGGGCTGGCCAAGGCCAGAGCTGGCTCCCTCAGCTTGCAGGGAGGTGTCAAGGGAAAGGCGCTAGCGGGAACCGGGGCTGCACGTGGTGCTTGCGGGCCAGCTGGAGTTCCGGGTGGGCGTGGGCTTGGCGGGCCGCAAACTGGGAGCGGCCAGCCGGCCCTGCGGGCCCTGGGAGTGAGGGGCTTAGCACCTGGGCCAGCGGCTGCGGAGGGTATGTTGGGTCCCCCAGCAATGCCGGTCCACCCCCGCTGCTCTCGATTTCTCGCAGGGCCTTAGCTGCCTTCCCACGGGGCAGGGCTGGGGATCTGCAGCCCACCATGCCTGAGCCTTCCCCCACCTCCGTGGGCTCCTGTGCAGCCCCAGCCTCCCTGACGAGCGCTGCCCCCTGCTCCACGGTGCCCAGTCCCATCGACCACCCAAGGGCTGAGGAGTGCGAGTGCACAGCATGGGACTGGCAGGCAGCTCCACCTGCAGCACCTGTGCGGGATCCTCTGGGTGAAGCCAGCTGGGCTCCTGAGTCTGGTGGGGACTTGGAGAACCTTTATGTCTAGCTATGAGATTGTAAATACACCAATCGCACTCTGTATCTAGCTCAAGGTTTGTGAATGCACCAATCGACACTCAATCTAGCTATTCTGGTGGGGACTTGGAGAACATTTGTGTGGGCACTCTGTATCTAGCTAATCTAGTGGGGAGGTGGAGAACCTTTGTGTCTAGCTCAGGGATTTTAAACGCACCAATCAGCGCCCTGTCAAAACAGACCACTGGGCTCTCTGTAAAATGGGCCAATCCGCAGCATGTGGGTGGGGCCAGATAAGAGAATAAAAGCAGGCTGCCCGAGCCAACAGTGGCAAACCACTCGGGTCCCCATCCATGCTGTGGAAGCTTTGTTCTTTCGCTCTTTGCAATAAATCTTGCTGCTGCTCACTCTTTGGGTCCACACTGCCTTTAAGAACTGTAACACTCACCACAAAGGTCCGCAGCTTCACTCCTGAAGCCAGCCAGACCACGACCCCATCATGAGGAACGAACAACTAACAGATGTGCCGCCTTAAGAGCTGTAACACTCACCACGAAGGTCTGCAGCTTCACTCCTAAGCCAGTGAGACCACAAACCCCACCAGAAGGAAGAAACTCCGAACACATCTGAACATCAGAAGGAACAAACTCCGGACACACCGCCTTTAAGAACTGTAACACTCACCGCGATGGTCCGCGGCTTCATTCTTGAAGTCAGTGAGACCAAGAACCCACCAATTCCAGACACGATAGGTCTGGACCAGTCTAGCTGCCTGGGGCAGAATGAGGGAGATGGTTTGATCTACTAGATCCAATTGATCCTCCCTCCTGCTCAGCACAGAGTGAGCAGATGAAAAATTCTAGCTCTCAGCTTCCCCTATGGAGGGAAAGAGTTTATCCATGTGTTCAGTGGGTCAGCTTCTCTGGGCCTTTTTTTAAAAAAACTACTGTCTGTCTCATCAACCTTGAAGCTCTAACGTATGGAAGGTCTGATGGGTTCAACATGGTCTAGCCCACCTGGGGGAGAATGGAGATGGAAGCTCAGCCTTTAGACACTATAGCCCTCCCTCATCCCCACCTGCCAGCTCACTGTGAGCAGATGAAAACTATAGCTTCCTGCTTCTCTCTAGGGGAAGAAAAGAGTTGGTAGAGATCCCCAGAATCTCTGGCCATGCTGAGTGTTGTGGGGGGCCCATCTCCTACGCATGGCCAGTCTGTGAAAAATACAAGTGGTTGCTTTATCTAATGTACAAACAGAAACACAAAGAGTAAAAAAATGAAGGATCAAGCAAACGTGTTTCAAAGTAACAAGATACATCTCAAGAAAACAACTCTAATGAAATGGAGCTATGTGATTTACCTGGCAGAGACTTAAAAATAATTCTCATAAAGATGCTCACCAAGGACAAGAGAACAATGCATGGACAAGGAAGAATTTTAACAAAGACATAGACCATATAAAATATACCAAATGAAAACCATGTGACAGAAAAACAAAATAACTGAACTGAAAAATTCACTAGAGGAGTGCAACAACTTACTGATAGAGCAGAAGAAAGGATGAGTGAACTCAAGGATAGGTCACTGGAAATGATTCAGTCAGAAGAGTGAAAGGAAAAAAGAATGTAAAAGAGTGAAGAAACCTTAAAAACTTATGAGACCCATCAAATAGCTGAATATACACATACTGGAAATCCTAGAAGAGAAAGAGAAAGAACCAGAAATCTTATTCAGAGAAATAATAACTGAAAACTTCCCAAATCTGAGAATGAAAACATACATCTATTCTGAGAAGTTCAAAGGATATCATATAAGATAAACCCAAAGAAATCCACACCAAGACACATTATAATCAAGTTATCAAGTGTCAAAAACAGAATTTTTAAGGCACAAGAAAATTGTAACTTGTCTCATTTAAGGGAACCCTATCAGTAGATTTTCATTCAGTAAGACTGCAGTCCAGAAGAGTGTAGGATGATATATTCAAAGTATTAAAAGAGAAAAATGCCAATGAAAAATTTTTCACTTCGTGAAACTGTCCTTCAAACATGAAAAGAGGTAAAGACTATTCCAGATTAAAACTGAAGACGTTTTTCACCACTAGACCTGCTTTACAAGAAGTGCTAAAGGGAATTCTTTAAATTGAAACAAAAGGACATTAACAGCGACACAATAACATACCAAAAGCACAGGCAACAAAAACAAAAAATAAAAAGTAGAACTAAATCAAACTATAACATTCTGTATGGCAAAGGGAAAATGTATATGATTTAGTCTTGGCAAATGACATATTCCTAGGATTTATCTATTTCTTGTGAAATAAAAAGAATTGAATACACCTATAACCAATATGAAGATTGAATCAGTAATCAAAAACCTCCCAAGAAATAAAAGCCTGGGAACTGATGGAGTCACTGCTGAATTCCACCAAACATTTTAAGAATTAATGTCAATCCTCAAATTCTTCCAAAAAGTCAAAGAGGAGACATTACATCCAAACTCATTTTTTTGAGGCCAGCATTACCCTGATACCAAAGCCAGATTAAAAACACCATGGAAAAAAAAAAAACTACAGGCCAATATCTAGTATGAATATGAACGTAAAAATCCTCAAAAAAGTACAAGCAAACTGAATTCCAACAGCACATTAAAAGGATCATATACAATGACCAAGGGGAATTTGTTCCTGGGATACAAGGATGGTTAGCCATATAAAAGTCAATTGATGTTATTTAACCACATTAGCAGGATAAAAGCTAATCACATGATCATCTGCTTTTCAGATGCATAAAAAGTATTTGACAAAATTTATTGCCCTTTCATTATAAAACCTCTCAAGAAACTAGAAATAGATGGAATATATCTCAACACAGTAAGACCATTTATGAAAATCCCACAGCTAAAATCATACTCAATGGTGCAAAACTAAAAGCTTTTACTTTAAAACCAGAAGCAAAGTAAGGATGTCCACTCTCTCAAATTCTATTCAACGTAGTGCTGAAAGCTTACCCAGATAAATTAGCCAAGAAAAATAAAATCCATGCAAATCAGAATGGAATAAATTAAACTTTCTCTGTTTGCCAACAACATGATCTTTTATACAGAAAACCCAGAAGACTACACACACACACACAAATTATTTGAACTAACAAATTCAGTAAAGTTACAGGTTACAAAATCAACATACAAAAATTAGTTGTGTTTCTATATGCTGACAACTACCTAAAAAGAAAATTAGAAAAACTAACCTATTAATGATAGCACTAAAAAATAAAATACCTAGAAATAATCTTAGCTAAGGAGGTGAAAATTCTGTATAATAAAAACTACAAAACATTGATAATAGAAATTAAATGAGACACAAACAAATGAAAAGGCAGTTCATATTCATACATTAGAAGAATTAATATTGTTAAAATGTCCATACCACTGGAAGTAATCTGCCTATTCAATGTAATTCCTGCCAAAATTGCCATGGAATTTTTTTTTTTTACAGTAGTAGACAAAGCACTTCTAAAATTTGTATGAAACCACAAAAGACAATGAATAACCAAGGCATTTTGACAAAGAGGAAAGCTTGAAGTGTCACACTTTCTGATTTCAAAGTATATTACAAAACTCTACTAATCAAAATAGCATGGTACTGACATAGACATATGAACCAATGGCACAGAATAGAGAAGTCAGAAGTAGATCCATGTATATAAGGATCTTTGACAGTGGTGCCACGTGTACACAATGGGGAAAGGATAGTCTCTTCAATAAATGGTGTTGGGAAAACTGGATATCAATATGAAAAAGAAAAAACTTGGACCTTTATCTTACACCATACAGAAAAATCAACTCAAAATTGATTGAAAACTTAAATGTAAGATTCAAAACAATAAAACTCCTAGAAGAAAACATAGGAGAAAATTTTCATGACGTTGGTCTTGGCAGTGGTTTCATGAATTTGACACCAGAAGCTCAGGCAACAAAAACAAAAATTAAAAAGCAGGACTAAATCAGACTATAACTTTCTGCATGGCAAAGGAAAAATTCAATGCAGTGAAAAGCCAACCTAAGAAATGAGAGAAAATATTTTCAAGTAACGTATTTGATGAGGCTTTAATCTCTAAAATATACAAGGAACTCCTCTAAAAATCATAAAAACAACTAATAACTAATATGATAATGGGTTAAGAACTTAGACATTTACAGAAAACATGCAAATGAGCAGCAAATATGTGAACAAAAATGTTCAATTTCACTAATTATCAGGGAAACGCAAATAAAAACCATAATCAAATATCACCTCACACCTGTAAATTTAGCTTTCATTAAAAAAAAATCAAAAACGAGACAATCAGTGTTGGTGAGGATGTGGAGAAATTGAAATCCTTGCACATGGTTGGAAGGCAAAATAGTGCAGCTGCTATGGAAAATAATATAGACATTCCTCAAAAAATTTAAAACAGAACCTACTTATGATCTAGATATTCTACTTTTGGTTATTTATTCAAAAGAAATCAGGATTCCAAAGAAATATTAGCACTCCTATGTTCGTTGCAGTACTCTATATAACGGTCAATATATGAAAACAACTTAAATGTCCATTGACAGATAAATAGATAAGGAAAAGCTGGTATACACGTGCTATAGAATACTATTCAGCCCTAAAATTAAGGGAATTCTGCAATATGTGACAACATGGATGAAACTTGAGAATATTAGGCTAAGCGAAATAAGCTGGTCATAGAAAGACAAATACCGCGAGATTCTACTTACATGAGGTATCTAAAAAAGGCAAATTCACAGAATCCAAGAGCGTAATAATGATTTCCTAGGGTTGAAGTGAAGAGGAAATGGGGAGCTACTCAACAACAGGCATAAAACTTCAGTCAACCAAGATGAATGAGCTCTAGAGATCTGCTGTAAAACACTGTCCCAAGAGTCAACAATAATGTATTTTATACTTAAACGTTTTGTTAAGAAGGTAAATCTAATGTTAAGTGTTCTTACCACAATAAAACACCATTTTAAAAATGGCTCCCACAGCAGAGAGATCTGTCTGGCCACTCTCAGCAGTCTGCTCCAGCTCTGACATTTGCTTACACTATGAGGACAGCTTTATCCCATGGAGCACAGGTAAAGTATGTCCATTAAGTTCTACAATTTATTTATGTATAATTAGACCTGTCTCCACAGATTGCCTTTTCCTTGGCTTTCCAGTGACTGATTTTAAAGGCATAGCATGCTTTTACAGGCCAAAGTGCCTTTTTAAATTTATCAAAAGTGAATTTTAGTGGTTTGGCTGACAAGAACTTACTCAACAGAGAACGGCAATAGGACAAGAGTAACTAAGATAGCAGGACTTTAAGCGATAATAGCAATAAAGTTCCAATTTTGTGGTTAAAATAGAAGGTTTGCTAATACTTGGGTTCTATCACTTAATGGTTTGTCTTTCCATGGGTCTATAATTTTATATAAAGATCTCTATAGGGAGAATGTAATACCTAGAAAAAAGAATTAATAAAAATCTTAAATGATTCCATTATTTTCCAGAGAAAAAGAATTCATTACTATGTGTTGGTTGGAAATAAAACCAATAATGGTAAGGGAAATACTGTATTTTGTCTTAACAGGAGAGATTAAAATGAAACTTAGGAAAAGCTAAACAGAAGCAGAAAGCTTTGGCATGCTTTTCATCCTATTATGATATATATTTTTAATATATTCACAAGCACACATTCTATTTCAAAATTACTTGATTTTAGATATGCCTATGTTTTATTTTAGTTTTGTTCATCTGACTTTTCTCACTTCCCCTTATTTTCTCCTTTCTCCTCTTATCCCTTCTCTCACACTTCTCCTCTTACTTCCAAGTTAAGAATTTGTCTAAGTGTGCACCTCTATGTGTTTATGTACATGTTAAAATGTGTGCTTCTTCAGAGATCAGCTTTTGGGAATCTACAAGATTCAGGATCAGTGTAGAAGCTGGAATTAGTTGTAAAGAGCAAAAGATGATCTTTGGCAGATAACACTTGAGCACAATACTGCCAAGCATGAAAGAGCTGATAACGACACTTGACGGACAGCTTTTCCTCAGGTCACTGTGCAAAAGAAACAAAGTGTATAAATTCACTGGTTAGGATTCTCACCTAACAGCTACCTGCTGATGGCCAATAAAACAGAGAACAAAACAAAAAACATGGCTTGACAAGGGTGCTAAAAATACACAACGGGGAAACGATAGTCTCTGATTTTTCCTTTACATCAGAACATGTGTTCACCTTGAAATGCCTAGGAAAATAGCCAACTGACACCAGTTCTAGAAATTGAGACTGTGACAGCCAACAACAGCAAGCAACTGATGTTTGTTTTTATTGATGTTTTAACTTTGTTGTCGTTGCCTTCTGTCTTTTAGCGACTTAACAATTATTCTCTGGATAAGATCTTCATTTTCAATTTTTAACATTTTGTCTTTTTCTTTCTATTATAAAAGCACTGTGTGCTCCTTATTAAAATGTAGAAAATAGTGACAAAAGCAAAAAAACTTTTTGAAAAATGATACAACATCCTACCACCTGAAGACAACTGTTTAAATTACCGATCGATGTTTTGACTTATTCTTTTGTATGTTCTGGATGCTTCCCAACACTGTCCTCCAAATAAAACCATTGGGCTCCGCAAGGATTAGTTGACTTCTCTCAAGGAGAGACTTTCTCTTACATCAATTTCAGAAAAAGGAGGGAGATCCACAGGGCAGGATTTTCTGTAGCCTATCCTCCCCTAACTGCCACATAATACAGAAAACAACTAAAAAAACAAGGGCTGCAATTAGAGGCAATGTAGGTTTGCTGTTTTATTCATCAGTGAATAATAAGATAACTAAAAAGCAATGAAGATATATTGAAGCAGAAAGAATATGATTACCCAACCTACTTTCTATGGTACCTCCAACTGTGCTCAGCTCAGTCACATAGAAATATAAACTAATTGTCTATTGTACCTCAAAAGTATAAGCCTTTATAGCTCCAGAGTTACAAAACATTTCATTTGCTTATGTGAAGAAGCTGAGAGGGAAAGCTGTACTTCAACAGTCCTACAAAGTGTGCATCTTCTTCCATCCCTCAAGCAAAACAGCAACAACATCTGCTACAGTCCAACAGTCATTGGTCTTACGTTCTTGAGATTAGCAGGATTGGAGGTTATAGCTAAGAATGTGTGACAGCTACCAGAAAGTAACATCTCTAATATATCTTAATTATATTCATGAGTGACTTCAAACATGTGTTAATTATATTAGTGCATTCTCTTTAGAGGTATCTGGCTTCTTTTCCAAAGAGAAGGGTCTCTGCTCAAATGCAATCTCCTCAGAGAATTCTTCCTTGAATTTCCTGTGTTAAAGTAGGCCACCGCCACACACACATCTGCCCACTATTACACCACTTGGTTTTAATTTCCTCATAGCACTTATCATCTTAAATTATCTTATTCATTCAATTGTTTGCTCATTTGTCTCCACTACAATATAAGGCTGATGAAATCAAGGTAGTTGTCTGTGTTATATATCATTGTATGACTAGATATAATACTTAAAATATTACCTAGAGCGTAGTAGGTGCTTGATAAATGTTCATTAAACCTTAAGTTAAACAAAATTGATGCACGTAAAAACTATATCCTCATTAATTATTTTGTTTTCTTTTTTTCCTTCTTAGTATGTTAAAATGCTCCATTTTGATTGTGGAACTGCCTTTTAGCACTATTTTTCTCTGCTTAAATATTAAAGGTATTTTATTACTTGCATACAAATTAAGAGTTGATGCTTTCTTTCTACAATGACCATTTTATTAGTATAAAAAGTCCTTTAACTTGTCATGCTTGCTGCAAGGAAGTCTTCACTTGTTTGAAATTTATGTAGGAATGCCAGCCTTATTTTATTTTGGATTGTATGAATATCTTGCTTCACATTTTTCATTTCAACATCTTTATTTCAGTTGTGTCTCCTGTGAGAAATTTCTCTTTATTTTCTTGTATCTGCCTTGATAATCTTTGTCATTTATTTAAAATCTTTAATACACTATGTAATCACTGAACTATCTGGGCTTAAATAACCTGCCTCATTATATGTTCTTTGTCATATTTTTTCTATGCCCCTTTTAATACCTTTTACTTTCTTTTTATTCATTATACCTTTTTATTATTTTATATTGTTTTGTATTAGGTTGTTACTACACATTATTTTATTGTTTTTAGTAGTTACTCCCGAGATTAAAACATGCATTCTTGATTTATTAATATCTAATACAAATTGGTACAGTTACCATTTCTAAGATGTAATAACTTTACAATAACCTTGCATTATCTTCAGTAATATTCTGGTTTCGTTAAAATCTCTTCCACCTTTTGTGTTCTTATTATGTGCTTTAATTATCTGCTCCTTTGTTGTGTAGTTTTGTTTTTAATATCTTTATTTTCTGTAATATCGAGTTGGAATTTTGTTGGGCTTAGAATTCTAGCTTGGCAGTTATTTTCTTTCAGTATTTAAAATGTCTAATTCAATTTTCTTCTGGCTTCCTATGTTTTAGTTGAAAAATTGGCTGCCAGTTTTATTGCAGCTTCCATGATAGTAGATAGTTGTGTGCATGTGTATGTTTTATTTTCAGTTCCTGCTGCTTTTAAGGTTTTCTAATTTCTTTTTCAGCAGTTTTATTTTACGTCTAGGTGTGATTTTCTTTTTATTTATTTTGCTTAGTGTTTGTAGCATTTTTTGAATCATTGTCTTGATGTGTTTCATTATTTTGGAAGTAAACATTGCTTCTGTTTAATTATTTCTATACATTATTTTGGAGTCTCCAATTACATACTTGGCAGAACTTTTTGTTGTTGTTGCTGTTGTTGTTGTTGTTGTTGTTGAAACAGAGTCTCACTCTGTTGTCCAGGCTGGAGTCCAGTGGTGCGATCTCGGCTCACTGAAACCTTAGCCTCCCAGGTTCAAGTGATTTCCCGCCTCAGCCTACCGAGTAGCTAGGATTACAGGTGTGTACCACCACGCCCGACTAACTTTTTTATTTTTATTAGATGGGGTTTCACCATATTGGCCAGGCTGGTCTCAAACTCTCGACCTCAGGTGATCTGCCTGCCTCGACCTCCCAAAGTGTTAGGATTATAAGCATAAGCCACGGTGCCCAGCCTAAGTGACCGAACTTTTATGTCTTGTAAATTTTTTTCTATATTTCCCTTCTTTTTATTTTTTTCTTGCTTCAGTCTCGACAACTTCTTCTGATCTAGTTTTCAGTTTAGTAAGTCTCTCTTTGATTGGATTTAACCTGCTTTAAAACACATTCTTTCTTGAGTATTTAATTTTACATATTATAGATTTCAGTTCTAAATTTCCATTTGATCTTTTCTCATATGTAACTTCTTGACTACTGACATTCCTCATATGTTCATTTAATTTTTTAAACAAATTTCTCAGTTATTTTAAAACTGGTCCAATATCTGTGTGTATTATGTTTATTATGTTTTTTCTTTATTATTAATTTCCATTCAGTTTTTGCTTTCTTCAAGGTTAACTTTTCTTATTGTCTGGAATGTTTCTTAAAATGCATGGATAATTTGAGTCTCTAAATCTTGTAACTTTCCTTCAGAGAGTCAAATGTTTATTTTTACTTCTGAATCATGGGGCAAGTTAAGTCAAATCTAGAGTTTTTATCTTTGTGATAGCTTCAAAATTTTTGATCTCTTACTCTGAAGTGTGCATATCTAGAAAAATCACAAGTCTGAAATGTGAATTTGAGATATTCACCAGGGTCATCTCCTTGCTGGAAGACTCAGAACTTAAATTTTCATTCTCCCACACTCTTCTTCCAGCCCCAAGGGATGCTCAAAAGTATAAAATAAACAAAACCAATATTTTGTCCAGTGTTTCTGTTTGTTTTCAGTAGGAAAATCAATATAAATTGAGTTAACCCATCATTATTCAAAGTTATATTTCAAAACAAGTTCTATAAGACTGAAATTAAAACTTTCCAAAAGGAAGAGCAATCATTAGCCGTCTGGTAAACATAGCTATCCAGAATGAATCACATCTCTCTGAATTTCAGTGGATCAAGTTTTTACATCTTTCTATGTGTGTATGCATTTGAAGAAAAACAATTTGTATGACCTTTATAATTTAAAAAGCATTTTTCTTAAGAAAATATCTAATTTATGACATAAAACAACCCTGTGTACTTGTATAAAATATAAACAATGTAACGATAAATAGCATGAACATATTATCTCTGTGTGTGCGTGTGTGTGTGTGTGTGTGTGTGTATAAGGAGTCAGTAACTATTAGATTTTTCTGGATTTTATTTCATTTTTTCAGCAATCAAATTCTTATTTTGCCTTTATTTTCGATAGGCACTGTTCACATCCTGGGAAGCCTATCTATGTTTGCCAAATTCTGGGTGTGGTGTTACTCAATATGTGAAGCCTGTATAACTTGTTAGAAGAAAATCAATTCTGTCATCAAAGATGGTTGAGCATTTTTTTTCTTATATAAAATGTTCACAAGTGCATTTTTCAAAAGGGCTAACAGTGAAGCATTTTGTCAGTGGAAGACTTTAGAGAATGGAAAGGGTGTGAGAAGGTAAGCAAGCAAGAAGTTCAGACAATGTTTAACCATAACCCAGCTTACCATTTTAAAGTTCGCTGTCATGTGAGTGCCTCCTTTTCACCTTTTTGTGTTTATGCTGTATATGCAAAGAGACAGAGCTCAAAAGTACTCAAAAAGTACTTGTTTCAGACTTTCCTAGTACTTATCTGGATAGGAAATAAAAAAGAAGACATCATACACATTTCAGCTTATTGTGAAGTAAAACATGAAACAAAAGTTGTTTCTCTTATTAAAAACTTTTCTTCCTTTTATTTCACAAAATGAAAACATAATATAGTAGGAAGTCATTGCTGAAACTTGCATTCTGCATTTTTTAAATGAGGAGGAAAGCAATGTGTTTTAACTAGTGCAATGACATAAAGCTTCCAGTTGAGTCCTGGAATGAGTAAAGGGAGAGGGAGAAAAATGAGCCAGACAGTGAGACTGCTGAATGCACAGATAGCAAGGAAATGGTTTCCTTGGCAACAACAGCACTTTGGAAGGTTTCAGACAAGAGTACAACTGGGCACAAAGTATCTGATTAAAATTTATTGCAGGAAAAGGAAATTGTGCAAATGTAAATGTACCAGAACATGCACTGTAAATCTGAATGTGATTGCTGAAAATTATTGTGTAGAATTTTTCCAGTTGAGATTATTTTCTCTGTTTTGGTATAAAGCAGCATTTGGGAGGCCATGTCAGTCTGGCCAAGTAATGTTTGAAGTATCCAAAGGGCAACTATGCTTCATTTATGACAAAAGAATCAAAATCTACTGACAAAAGCAGCAAAGTGTGGATCTAACACAGCAACTCCGTAGACTTATCTTGGGGAACTCCTGATATCTCCTTGAAACTCTCTTCATAAAAAAAGATAATATTCAGTCTTCTTCATTTTCAGCCATCAAGAATAAGAATTATTATGGGTCATTTTATATGCATTTTAAATAATTCATATCAAGCATTTAGTTTCCAAAGTGAAAATGGTCATACAGATTGTCATGATAAAAATCTGTTTTATGTATAAACTTGTGAAACACAGCCAACTGATCACCTTGATGGAATTATTTTACTACAATATACGATGCTAAAACACTAGTATTCCATCTTCTTGGGCAACTTTCTACTTATCACATTCTACAGGGAAATTGAGGATGAAGAGTTTTGAATCTCTAAAATTTTGCCAAATCTGGGAGAAAAATTTCAAGTAACTTAGGCTAAAATTAATCCTCAACAACTTTTAAAACAAAGGCTACTTTTGTCCACTTGGACAGAAAATGTTTATTATTATAATTTCATAAAGATCGTTCTGTCTTCCACAGTTATTTGATTGTCACCAACATGCAAGGAAATGCCATCATTCAGTTTACCTCACCTTACCTACTGGAAATCATAGGAAGTGGTTAGTGAACTTAATTCATTTTTATTGTGATCGGTGGTAACCAAGTTTTGAAAGAAGTCAGCATGCCTAAACTGTTTAATGCTAAGCTAATAACTGAAGTGATGTTTCTATAAGTAAATTGACAGTAAGGAAACAATCTCAGTTTTCACATGTAGAGGTAATGCTTTTTGAAAACACTTGGAGACTTTTGCTGAAAAGATCTAGGGAAACAGAAAGCATTTCTATGTCATACTTTTGTCCTTATCTAAAACTAATATTAAGAAATTTAAATAAAATGAGATGAATGTTTATACTTAATTTGAATTTTGGCTCTTTCCGAAACAAATTCTAGGTCAAACTTTTAGCAAAGGATATGGTCCTGAATAATTTAAAATACTCATTCATCCCTAATAATCATGGGTATTTCTAAATAGTAAAAAGTGGGAAATAATGTTAAAATATTCTACAGAGCTGTGTATGTGTATCCACATTTCCTTTCATTACTTATATTTCTGGTAAATTGTATTTGAAAAACCACCAGTGAAAAGAGAATGAAATTTCTAGTTCAACCTCTTCTGTAACATATTCTGACAAATAAAATGTTCTAGCCCTTGGGCCTAAATTTTCACTATTAATTATTTAGTTTATTTAAATTCCCATATTAATAGACTACTGTTTTAAGAGAGAATAGTCTTCTGCTTGAGTAGATCACAAATTTTTTTCCATTTAATAAAATTGGTACAATGCACAAGTCATTATTAACCATGCTAATTGCCCTGCAGATGAAAGCCTGATTTGTATGGAGATAATTACAAGTGTGCACATTTCTAGTAATTTTCAGCATTATATCTAATTCATTTCATTAAAACTTTATTGAGGACCTACTATGGGCTTAATACTTCTAGTTGATACTTGTAATCTGAAAAAGAAGTCTAGAGCAAGGACTATGCTCTAAAAGAGATTACAATACTCTCTAAGGGGGAAAAAACCATAAATGTCAGATTAATTCTATGAGCTTTTTAGCACAATACAAGTCAATAGTATACCTAGCCATCAAGGTATATTTCAAATACCACTATCTCTATACCTGCAATGATTCATTCAGCTGGACATAGACTTTTGCACTATATTTTCCCCCATAGGATTATTCTTGACCTGAATTCTAATATGAGTATTTTCATATTTTATGATTTAAGAGCAATCACAATTAAAATAATGATAATAATTAATATATAGTCCTTATATGTCAGCTGTTTTTGAGTGATTTGCATATATTAATGCATTCATTCTCCCAACAATTTTATTTGGTAAGTTCCATTATTACACATTTTGCAGACGGAGAAAGTTAACTATAGAAAAGTTAAACATCCTCCCAAAGTTCCTAATCCTAGCGGATGGTATACTCAGTCTTTGAAGCCCAAAGGTATGGCTCCGGAAACTATATCCTTAAGCATCACGGCCTGTTCTGACTACAACGTAATGAGTTAATTCTTGGCACAACCCAAATCTGATATAAATCAATGATGCATCTTACAATTGGTTTGTTAGCTACAGGGAAATGTGGTATTTTTCTAATATATTTTTAATAATCAAGTATAATCCAGCTTAAACTTCCCTCCTGGACAAAAAATTATTTGTGGATTCTAGAACATCTTACAAAACTGACCACAGTCTCTGTTGATGTTCATGTTTAATAAATATCTATCATATAAGTGAATAAGAAATAATCATGCTAATTATATAATAGATTGTATATAAAATGTCAAAAGGGAAGTCAATATTATACAAATTTTCAAAAGTAAATGATGACTAATTAGGGCTGATTTTTAAAGGAAAAATGTTAAGAGGAGAACTCATACTTGAATTGGACTTTGGAAAATATTTTGGTTTGAATACACAAATAGGATAGCAGAAGGCATTTCTCAAAGGAGAAATGTGTAAGGAAAGCTTCGGGGTAGAATTACATATTCAGGACTAAATGAACATAACAATTTTGATAAAATAAAGGATTCCATTATGGAGATAAACTAGAAGATACAGACAGAGATAAAGCTGGGAGAAGATGGGTGCAGTCACTGAGAGGCAAGTAAGGGGTTTACAGTCCGTCAAAGCTGATAGAAGATACCTACACAAAGTGAGGTTTTAGGATTATTAATCTAGTAGCAATTTGGAAGAAAGGTAAGTTCGACAGTGATTCACAACCTGGAATAGTAAAATAAGTAGTGAGCTAATGAAAACCTGTAAAAAGATGATGACTGTGACAAGACAAAAGAAGTGACTGATTTAAAAAAGAAATATACATTTTAAAAGCTAACTATCTTTAGCAATAAGTAGACATAAAGGGAAAATGAAGAACCAAGAACTGAAGACAGTTCAGTCAGCAAAGAAGAATGTAGAGAAATAAAATGATATTTACAGTCACATGCCCTGGGTTCAATTCTCAATTACTAACTGGAATTTTCAGTAATTTTTTAATGTTCCTTAGCCTTCCTTGCTTCAAATGTAAAATGGGAACAAAAATGATACTTACTTCACGTGGTGCTTATGAAGACTAGGTAAGATTGAGGGAGGAGAGTAGGGTCTGGAGGCAGGGAACTTTAGGCCAATTGGTGCTGAATCAAGGAAAAACACTAAGGTCTCAGGGCAGGGAATCTCAGGCCAATTCGTGCTGACTTCCCAAAATCGAATCAAAAGGAAAACACTTGGGTCTGGGGGATGGAACCCAAGGCCAATTAATACAAACTTCCTAAAGATAAACCAAAAGGAAAAAAAGAAAAACCCTACACTGAATAACAAAGGATCAAAGACTACTCTCCCTACAGCACGTCCCCTTCCTCCACGTCTCAGATGGAAATGGAGAGTGCCTTGGACTGGCCCTGGGCCAAGCAGGGACAATATCTTCATCTGCACAGGGCACCAATTCACCTCAGCCTTCGATTAGCCACAGACCAAATCCTTCATCCACATAAGAGGTAACCAATAGGAACCTCAAAAAGAGTACTTAAAATCCAGGTAACTTTGGAACTGTGATGGAGGCAGCGGCCGTCTGGAGCAGCCACCACTGGGATGGCCAGCTGCAGCAAGAGAGGGGCAGCCAAGACTGTGAGCTCCATGAAGCCAGTGGGAACCAGAAACAGGAGGGAGCCCTGCTACCTACCGAGTTGGCGGGGCAGGAGCTCAGTGCTCTCGGGCACAGCTGCAACTGTCCAGCCATGGCTATGGACCCAGGCATCCATGTGCTCTCAGGGGCCCAGAAAGTCCCCTGCTCCTGCAGGTTCAAAAGTGCCTGTTCCCAGTCCCTGGCCTCTCCCTGCTCCTGCTGCCCACTCTGGTGCAGAGCAAAGTTGTGGCTGAGCCTGGGCACTGTTGTAACATGGCCAGGTGTGTGCTCACTTGGGGTGGCACTGACACATCAGCCCCATGCCTCCTTGGTCCCCTCCAGACTTTGGGTGCCAACGAGCATGGGAGGGAGGCCAGGAGGCTGAGGGCAGCATGACTCAGGCCAGTAGGTGTCCCTCAGCACAGACAGCTTGGGCACTGTGGACAGCACATTGAGGATGGCGGGAGGCAGACAGGTTCCTAGTTGGGAAGGGCGAGTCCCCAGTGAAGCTCCACCTTCAAGCCAGAGACTGCCTGAAGTCTGGGTGCCAGGCTGCCAGTTTCAGTTGGAGTCTGTGACCTGGAGTGAGGACTTATGGTGCCTTTTCCAGGGCCACCCACGGCTGCTAATAGACCAATCAGCACACCCTTCCTGCCTTCTGAGCCCATAAAATCCATAGACTCAGCCAGCTTCAGATGCTCTTTGGGACGACCTGCTTGTGGATAAGAGCTACCCACTTCAGGTCTTCAGAGAGCTGTTCTGTCACTCAATAAAGCTCCTCTCTGCCTTGGTCACCCTCCAGTTGTCTGTGTAACCTCATTCTTCCTGGATGTGGGACAAGAACTTTGGATCCACCAAACAGCAGGAGCCAAAGAAGCTGTAACATATTCCTGGCTGGCTTACAGACCTTCAGACAGTGACACACTCCCAGACTGTGGGAATGAAGAATAGTGATACGTCAGGGGGTGCAGACCTTGGGATTCCCTGAGCCAGAGCTGCGGTAACACTATAGCTCTTTTGTCCTCTGCTGCCGCTAGGCAGCCACCCAACACAACAGGAGCAATGAGACTGAACGAGCAGTAACAGAAATACGCTGAAACACACCCCCACAAAACATTCCCTTTCCCTGCTTGCCACACTGTGGGTGATGAGGAGAGAAGACCTGCAGACCTTCTGGGAGCCCAGACCTGGGGGCTCCCTAAGTCAGGGCTGTGACATGCTGTAATACCCTTTTAAGGCTCTGCAGTTGGTGGCATCTCTGAACAATCTGGCACCATCACATCCCCCTTGTACAGGTGCTGGTACCTGCAGCAGAAGCTGCTTGAGGTATGTCTGGTTCAGCTGCAACCTAGCACAGAGCCAGCACCTGTGTCAGTGCCTGTAGCTGCCTGCCCTGCTGCAGCATCCAGCGTGCAGCATCCCCGTGCCTGGCTGTGCAAGGTGGCTAGACCCCATGCTCACTCTCTCACATACCCTTTGCTGCTCTGCACCTGGCTTTTCCACTTGTCCTTGGTAGGCATGGGATCTGGGCCAGTAGCTCAAGCTGAGTGCAGCCTGCCAGGCTGAGTGTGTGGAACGAGCCCAGTGGGCACAAGGAAAACCCAAGCAGAGGTGGCACCAGCCACAGAAGTTTCTAGCTGGTGAAGACACCCTAAGGCAGGACTGTGACAACTGTGCCTTTGAGCTGCTTGTTCAGGCCCGCTTCCATCCTGTAGAGTGCTTTCTCACTTTAATAAATCCCCCCTTTTGCTGCTTTGTTCCTGTGTTTCATTTCTTTGTTACTTTGATTGTGCATTTTGTCCAATTCTTTGTTCAAAACAAGAAGGATCTGGACATCTCACACTCAAGGCCCTCCTTCTGGTAACAAGATGATACGTGTAAACTCCTTAATATAGTGTCGAGCAGGTGGGGAACATTCAACAGCTACTAACATATATCTTACTATTAACAGTATTAAATTCATAAGAAAACAATAAAATTCCTAATATTGTTCTACTGATTTGAGCCTAAAGGACTCAAAAACATGACAGCTAAATGGGCTTCTAAATGAAAGCTGTTTTGAGTGAAAGATAATATTCTAAATATTTTTATTTTCAAATAATTATTAAGGAACTTGGAAATCACACCAAGAAGTTAAGAACAAGCAATAAGAAGAGAATTTTTAAATAAATCTTTTTGGGTTGAGCTGAAATAAAAGCATTGGTCGTTATTCCTACGAAGGCTCAGAAAGCACAGTCAAAAGGATCTTCGCAAATTCTGTAAGCCAGACCATTTTCTGCCTTTAGTGTGCTACCCTAAATCTGGATTGTTTTTGTGGAGACTAACAACTGACAATGTGGTATATAATTTCAATACAGGACGTATGATCCTAGAAGCTAAGGGAATTTCAGAATATATACATCAATACATCATAGGAGACAAACATAAGAAATATTCGCTGGACTGTAAGCTCCATGGGAGCAGACACTGTGTCTGTTCTATTCAAAATTAGATACCCCAAAAGATGCTTGCACTCAACAAGCAGATTTTGAGTGAATAATATTTTTGAGTTAAGAAAAATGTGACTACTATTTATTATAAGCTTACACAAGGCCGCCCGTCTTGTCGGAAGTGGAGCCAAAAGATGATTCTACAGCTGCCTAATCAAAAGCCTGTTTTGTCTTTCCGCATATGTGTCAGTAACTGAGTTCAAAATTTTAGTGCTTTTAATGATGCTCAGGGGAGAAAATGGGATTGTTTGATAAGGCTAATATTCAACTTTTATTCATTAACTAGAACATGTTTTTTGGTTATGAGAAGTAACATCAAAATTTTTTTAATGAAAAGTTAATATTTCTGAGGACATTAAATTATGTTACAGAAATGCTCATATTATGAGTATCAAAATGTATTTTGAAATCTGAAGCCTCCAACTAGACAAGTTTTGCCTTGATCTTTTCAGTTTTGCAGTACTTTTCCCTAACCTCTTACTTTTAAGCAATTAATGAAACGTATTTTTGGAAGGTGGGAGATACTTATTTGCTTGTATTAAATTCAGAGTCACTTTCTATTCATCTTTGAGATAAGTAGAACTATCTGTCTGAAATTCAGTCCTAATGAAACACCCTACTTATGAGCTCAGTGAAATTAACTCCGTTTATATTACATCCTTCTGGAAATTGAAGGCATATTGGGAATGGCATAAAGCTGCAGTAATATTGTTCAATTTTTTGATAGGCATCAGAATTTGCCATAGACTCTTTAGAATTAGTATAGATAAATATCAGAAATTCAGTCCTAAATACACATTGAATGGAACGACATCTGAAAGTTCAAATAGGTAAAATAAGTTGGTTTACTTATTTTTGCATCTGTTAGATTTTTGAAACTAGCTTGTAAAAGTCCATGTATGTTAGTTTTCTGGAGCAACAGAAATGCATGTTTCAGCCTCTCCCCATACTCCACAAAGTTTTCTCTATCTAAGTTGATGCTGGAAACAAAATATACATTTTAAATATATCAATTTATAATCTTTTTTCCTAAAACAATGTTAGATCTTTTTATCTAGCACTTTTGATATTAGCTTAACAACCCTTCATTTTCCATAACAGTTTTTTAGACATAACTTGCAACCACATTTTATGCTTTGAATATTAGCCAAGTGTCTGAGTTTTTTTGTTTGTTGGTTGGTTTGTTTTAATTTTATTCAGCAACCCTAGTCTTCCATTTAAAGGAACACAAAGTGACAATTAAATGTGGATAGCATGATTCCTAAGTGTTTCTGTACTCTTACTCATTGTTTTGCTTTACATTATTTTATTGATAAGTATACTGAGCTTAAGGAACAACTTATCTTTACAGCCTCATCAATTTAAAAGCTACATTTGATTTAATTAATAGGGTGAGTTTATGGGAAAAGCTTTTATCGATGGGCATTCGTTTAAGATATCTTGGCCTTTTGAAAGAGATGCACTATGATAATTGGCCTAAGATCATGTTAGGGAGGGCAGGTCACTTTATATTCACTCCCAACTAATAGAGAAGTCAGGTGAGGTTGTTTCCTGACACAGCTACTATTTCATTGTTTTGGCTGATATTACTGACCCCAGAAAGCTATTTCCAGTATTACTTGGGCCCAGTAGATATAGTCATTGGCAAGCACCATGCAAATATGGAAAACAAGTTGTTCTATTCATATCAGAACATCAATTTACCATTAATTTTCCACTCTTGATTACATACGTTTCATCTATCAAAGCTATCATATTGTTATCTACAAACAAGATAGGCAATTCTGGTTTCGTGACCAAGGCTAATTATTATTGTGGATGTAAGGGGAAGCTGTATTTTAGACCATGTTTTGACACAGTAAGGCTTTGGTCAAATAACCTTATTCAGTAATTTTCAACTTTAACTGAATACTATTGACTTATTTGAGCATTAAAACATAAATAAATAAAACAAATCAGAATGCTGAAGACTGTATCCCACTCCCAGAGTTTTATCCTTCTACTTTTTGGTACATCAAATTTTCCAACTATAATCTTAACATACTTGTAATATTTTTTTGCAAACAGACAGTAGAAAATTTGACCCAGAGTTGAAAAGTCCAGAAGAAATATTTTATGTAATTCACATATTTTTCAATTAAAAATGCGTTTCCCTTCTTTTCAGTGACATTGAGGCTGTAGATATCTTTTACTTTTCTTAACACTTTTTAAATTTTTTTTTCTTTAATGAAGTACATCTAATCTGATCTAAAAAACAAAATAGGGTCAAATCCAATCCTAAATGTGGTATTTTTAGAGGACAGAACTCTAAATATTTTACCTTTTCAGTTAAAATAGACTTCCAACTGAACATGTAAATACATCCAAATTGTTGCCCCAAAGTAAGAAAGTCTGATTAGTTGGTTACTGTATAATATAAACCTGTGACTACTATTCCACGGAATTGAGTCTCCTAATATTCAAGTCTCAATTGGGAGGAATTATAAGACTGCAATATCTTCATTTTCAACATAGTAGAGAAAATATAACCTGATTATTATAGCTACATTATTGCTGTGTTTGGCAGAGAAAGAGAGGATAGATAGTCTTTGACCCTACAGATCTTAAAACCTCCTAAGAGCAGACCCAGCTGTTGTTGCTCCAGAAAATGAAATAAAAACCTTTGATTATTCAGATAATTAATTTAAATTATATAAACAAAAGGTCAAATCTAGAGATTTTTAGTCTCAGAAAAATGGAAAAGATACCAAAGGGAAGCTGACATAAAAATGAGGAAGAAAGCTTTCTAAAATGCCCATCCCTTCGAAGCCCTTGTATTTGAAGCTGTGAATATCATTCTGACCTCGTGATTTGTGGCTGTACTATTCCCCCCCGCCCCATTCAACTAGGAACATTTGCACTGGTCATTCAACTCGATCTGTATTACGGGGGCTCCAAACCCTCTTGAATTATTGCTGAATTTATACATAAGTCATTGAGGTTGACCAAGGAAGACAGACCAATATGTACATTTTCAATGTTTATACCAAGGAAATTAATTTAAGATATAAGACCTAACATATAGGGTTGAATTTATTGGACATTCAGAAGCTATGAAAATCTCATCCCAAAAGCAAAAGAAGGAACTAAACCTAGACACATTCCATCTTTACCTGATAGAGAAATTTAAGATTGCCTTGAGATGAAAATGTCCTTGCCTCTTTGCTGTTTGTCTATATCTTTTTGTTCCTTATTGTATCTGGGGTTCGTTGTGTCAATTACCATCAAGCTATTTTTTTCTTTATATTTCACATTATCATAAATTCAGGAGACCGGAGAAGACCTTGAGAGTGTCAGTTTTATCTCTCCTTCTCCTCAGACAGTATTCTTTCTTCACAATCACAAGCTGCAAAAAATGTTCAGAGTACTCAGTGAAGTGTTCCACATTTGTTAGCACCAGATGATGTCACTCTCCTTGTTTCTATAGCTTTTTACAGAAACATTTCATCCTTTGAGATCTTCTTGGGAATCTTCCTGTCTTGTGATAAAAATTTATGTTGTGCCACATGAACTCATAGATTTATTACTTGACTTTATTTCACTTTAAATGCATTATTTTATTTTTATCCTTTTGAATATGTATTTGCTTGGTACTTTGTTTTTAATCAATTTGCCTTTATATTTTTCCTCCTTACTTCACTCAAAAACTAGAATCTAAAAGCCTCTTATCTATTAATATTTGAGAATCTAGAGATTACCTTTTATTTCAGAATATAAAGAAGCTTAAATTGTCTGTATCTGTATTATCTACTATCTAGCTATCTATCTCCAAATTTCACATTTTGTACTTTGGTTTTATTGTCATCACTTCTTTTGCCTGTCCAATTTCACTAATAACTATTAACTCCCTACTATGATAGATAACATAACACTACAGGTTGAAATCACAGAACAATTAACCCCCAGGAACATTGCAGTCATGGCCCCAGGTTTCCATATGCCACAAACACCCATCAATTTAATTTGAAATTAATTTGGCTTTTGCTAGTTATTAGAAAACACCAACAGTTGTCGGTTCCCTTCAGTGAACTAAATGTGAATAGTTATTATCCTGCAAGCGTTTCTCCTGAGGTGAAAGAAAGTGTGAGCTCTTATCATAGATACCCTCACCACCCTTGCCCACAACCTTCTGAAGACCTGACCCTAAATGTATTTGAAAGATATTTTACCATCCTTTCTAGTAGATAAGAACTTAAATTTAATTACAGTAAGTCCAAAATTATAGCTTTTGGGAAAGAGTCACATACTAAATCCAGGTTTATAGATAACCATAAAATTGAAAAAGTTGGAACTTAGACCTAACTTAGAACTGACTTTTAATACCAAGTTATTGAGCAGTCCATTTAGATTAAGGGAAAAAGTAAAATATTTTACTCATGGATTGCCATCTCCTTTTGAAGCTTGGTGGCTTATTTTGAGGTATCTTTTTTTCCTTCTAAACCTACTATAAAACTTAGTGTAAAATATTTTACATGTATAATTGGCCAAGATAATAAAAATGCTTAAATGCAATTCAGAGTTATTTATCAAATGCACTGTTCCTAATCTAATATTCCACAGATTATAAATAAGTAAACTGTGGTCAGCCAGTTTTTTGTTTTGTTTTGTTTTCTATCTTGTTAAATGTGAACACCACAATAAAGGCCTATTATATTTTGTTCTTAGTTATGCTATTAAAATTTTATTTTAATATGCTTTTTTATTTCTGAAGTGTGAATTCTTTTACATTCCAATGGATATTAATATTCTGTGGGAAATAACAAGTAAGTAAAACTGAAGAAACATTTACTAGAAAGTGAAACAAAATTCTGTAAGATCATTTTCAGAACAAAAACTAAGGCAAATTTTTGACTTTCAATCAAATGGTTTATTTTTAATTTTCTATCTGCTGGACCTAGCCTTTTTGAAAATTAAATTTTGAACATTGTTTTTCTGCCTTTCCTTTTATTGTCACTTTCATCTTCATCTCAATTGTTAACAAAACAAACACTAACTGTGTGAATTATAGTATACCTGAAATTATTCCCAGTGCTTTCATACCTCATCTTATTTACTGTTCATGCCTACTGATATGGTTTGGCTGGATCTTCACCCAAATTTTATCTTGAATTGTAGCTCCTATAACCCCCACACGTTGGGAAGGGGACCCTGTGGGAGGTAATTGAATCATGGGGGCAGGTTTTTCCTGGTCTGTTCTCATGATAGTCAATAAATCTCATGAGATCTGATGGTTTTATAAAGGGCAGTTCCTCTATAGGGGCTCTCTTGCCTGCGGCCATCTGACACATGCCTTTCCTCCTCCTTTGCCTTCAGCCATGATTGTGAGGCCTCCCCGGCCATATGGAATTGTAACTCCATTACACCTCTTTTTCTTTATAAATTACCTAGTTTCAGGTATGTCTTCATAGCAGTATGAAAATAAACTAATACACCTACACAACAAGATAGATATTATTACTCCCCTTTGCACAAAATAGAAAACTGAAGTATATTGAGATTTATCATCATTCTTCCCATATCTTTATTGTATGAAAACCCTCAGGCATCTTAGAATAGATGAATTTTGCTCAAGCTTTTCTTGAACAAAATAATTTACATAGGATTTGAAATGTAGACAAAGTTGCTAATCAGATATGAATGTAACTTCTACATCCTTAAATACTTCCTTGTTATTTAAAGTGAGTCTGGTCCTCTTTTTACAAGTTCAAGAGCTCAGTTTCAACATACTCAGAAAACGATCAAATCAGACGGTCTGGTATGAGAATCTATTCCAATTAACCATTTCAAAGTATCCTCAATTAACCAAATTGCCAGTGTATTAATTTGTAATGAGATATTTAATTTCCTGAAATACAATGATATTTGCTGATCCATGTTAACATGAAAACCAAACTCATCCTTGAATAGAAAGGAGGGAGGGATGTATACATTATATTCATATTTGGTTAACACCAACACTACTGTTCAATCACCCTCCTCTGAGACTCATCTTAGGCATCCAGCTGTCTGTTAGATTTACTACTTATTGTTTCCTCTGACCCCAATAGGTTTCTTATCCCTATTAGATTATTTCTTAAGATATGTCTTTAACATCATCCCAATTAGGTTACCTCTTTAAAGTAATTTTTGGTGATCTTTCTTCCATTTATCTTTTTTTCCATCAGCTGAAGATTATTATTCTGTTTTTCTGTATCTATAGTAATGTCCTTTGCTTTCCATTCCTAATGTTTTCACTCTAGCAAGAAATGTCATATATTCTGCCTAGAAAGTTTTAATAGTCTATGAACTGGAATATTCAATAGATTTTATTTATTGCCAAAAGATTTTTTTAAGTATAGCTCAAATAACATTTCTCCTCACAGGTTTCTCATGGCCTATTGAATAAATGAACAAATATTTTAAAAACTCTTCATTGTATATTCAAACCATTCAATACCTCACTAATCTTCATATGTCATTCATGATTTCTGAAATTAACACTACACATTCCTAACTTACTCACTAAGTTTCCTTTCTCCTGAAATAATTTTGATTCCCATCTCCTACCTATTAAAATTTTTAACCACTCTATGAGGCCATTTTAAACATCACCTCTTCTATGCAGATATCACTTATACCTTCTTTGAATTCTCAGAAGACCACATTGTCCTTTTTTCATCACATTACTAGTCTTTCTGATAATTAGAGCTACTTATTCAATCATTTACATTTCCAACATTCTACTAACTTCTAAAGATGAAGATTTATTGTTGTTTTCCAGTAGTATCTATTTTCTAACACGTATTTCACAAGAGCTTGTTTCATTTTAAATTAAATAGAATGAAATGAACCACTTGCAGTCCCAAATTTTGTTTTATTTAATCTTCAACCTTTACTTCTCTGTCATATCCCCCAAAATGTTTATACTTTATGTTTCAACATATTTGCCCATTAGCCTACAATTTCAACTTATGCCTGAAAGGTTGAAGGCAATGGTTCATGACCAAACTGTATTTCATGGTTTCCAGTAAGATTTGAGTTTAAAGAGATTGCCTGTACTAGGTATATGCTATAAAGAAATGCAGGTTAAGCGGAAACTTTGTCATTTATTTAGTTTTAGACAGTTTAAGAGTAGAATCAATGATGGTTTATCTCAATTTCCACTTAACACACCTAATATTGTTCACTATTCAAAGAATTTTACAATTAAATTTAGTTACCCTTTTAGTCAGACACTATAGGCTCTTTAGAACATTGCTGTTGACGAGTTTAGTGCACTAAATGTTCTTTATAGTTCTCCAAGTAAATATTTGGGAAGAAAATACTGCTGGGAAGACACAGAGCATATGTGAGGAACTGACATGGGCAAACTCTGCTTTGAGCATCAAAATGCTTACAGTTAGTGCTCAGATCCAGGGCAGTTTCACCAATGAGTCCAGGAAAATAGAATGACTATTTGGCAACTTTCTTTCCAATCTGCTTCGGAATATTTTATTCATGGTATGGACAATCTGAATTTTTTTTGTTAAAGTGATGAAATCTCACTGTACACAAACATAGGGAATTATAACTTGTCAGCTAATTAAAAATATGTCAAACTAATAAGAGCACCCTCTCTTACAAGCACATATGGAAAAACTCTTCTTGAAAATGGAAGTTCTACTCTATTAAACCACAGAAAGATTCCTTACTTGAAGAACTTTGATTATGTGTTGAAAGCTCCATAAGACTCCTCCTATATGATATTCTTTTCTTTTATTCATGCAAATTGATGGGGTACATGAGAAATGTGTTAAATGTATAAAATGCATAGTAATCAAATCAGGATATTAGGGGTGCCCATCACCCAAACACAATATGTTTTTGTTAAGTTACTCATTCTACTCTGTTATCAAACACTGAATTTATTCCTTTCATCTTACTGTATGTTTTTACCCTTTAACGCATTTCTTTTCATTCTCCTCACTCCCCTCTCCCTCACCCTTCCCAGTCTCTGTTATCTATTTTTCCACTCTCTACCTCTATAAGTTCAAAATTTTTAGATCCCACATGTAAGTGAGAACATGCAATTTGTCTTTTTGTGCTTGGCTTATTTCACTGAAGCTAATGACCTCCAATTTTATCCATGTTGCTGCAAATGACATGATTTCTACGTTGTCAGCTTCCGATGGCGGGGCGCTATGCTCCTCATCTTCAAGGTTCTCCTCTCCATTGCAAAACTTCTTGAACCACCACTCCACTGTATGTTAGCAGCTCCTGGGCCAAATGTGCTGTTGATGTTGTGAGTTGTCTCTGCTGCTTTATGACCCATTTTGAACTCTAATAAGAAAATCACTGAAATTTGCTTAGTGTCTAATATCATTTCCACAGTCTAAAATGAACATAAAATAAACAACAAGTAATTACTAGCAAAAAAAAGTGAAAAATGCGCATTAAAATGATGTATAACATAATCACATTTATTTAAGAATGTATTCCAATATCAAACTGCAAATTTCAACAATGCAATAACTGCAATTACTTTTACATCAACCTAATGCAAAATGGTATTTCTAAATAAATCTTCCCAATGCCTAGTCTTTTTTGGAGGCTAGGCAATGAGGACGGATTGCAGAACGATGATGATGATGATGATGACGATGATGACGATGATGATGATGACGATGATGATGATGACGATGATGACGATGATGATGATGACGACGATGACGACGATGACGATGATGATGACGATGATGATGATGACGATGACGACGATGACGATGACGACGATGACGATGACGACGACGACGATGACGATGACGACGATGACGATGACGACGATGACGATGACGACGATGACGATGACGACGATGACGATGACGATGATGACGATGACGATGATGACGATGACGATGATGACGATGATGACGATGACGATGATGATGACGATGATGATGACGATGACGATGATGATGACGACGATGATGATGATGACGATGATGATGATGACGATGATGATGACGATGACGATGACGACGATGATGATGACGATGACGACGATGATGATGATGACGATGACGATGATGACGATGATGATGATGATGACGACGATGATGATGATGACGATGATGATGATGACGATGATGATGATGATGACGATGATGATGACGATGACGATGATGATGATGACGATGACGATGATGATGATGACGATGATGATGACGATGATGATGATGATGATGATGATGATTCAGTATACCATTGAGCTCATGTAGGATGCTGGAGACAAGGTGACTGGGAATATATGCAGGAGCCCTTTGTTCTTGAAGCATGCCCTAAAATGCCTCCAGTTTTATTTTTTTCTTTAAATTCAGAAACTTATAAAACCAAATAAAGTATTATTGAAAATATATAAAGTAACATTAGCAAATAAAGAGAACAGCTTATGAAAAAAATGTTTAGTGGCAAATTTCAAACAATATACAGCTATAATTATAAGGTGGATCTGAAATTAATTCCTCTTAATCATTTAAAAATATTTCTAAAGCAAGCAATAACTAGGGTTTTCTGTGTCTTAGTCACAGTCTGAAATGTTTTCTCTTTTTGTCATTCTGTTCTTCCCACCCCCATACCCCAAGCAGGAATCAATTACTTCTGACTGTTGTTTGATATCAGTTGCTGTATCAACAATATTTTAGGTTCTTACTACAATTAACCAAAAGTTAATATTTTAAATATGAAGTCTTTTACATCATCTTAGTATAAATTGACACGTTTCTGCTATTACTCAATGGTTTCTTTCTATTAATTGTCTTTGAAAGAATCTCTGCAAATTAAAGATTCTGAGAGATGCCAAGTGAATGATATTTTCAAATATAAGCACGCTGGACAAATTTCCTTGCCTGTAAAGCCTGTCCATTGCACAAGGGCGTGGCATGTTACAAACCTCACTGGCTTGGGCAAGCAGACCAATACATTTTGAAATGTGTGCTGTCTGCAACACCATTATTCACAAGTTTTTTTTCCCCATGTACATCTCCCACTAGCAACTACATTAGGCTACAGCCTCCAGGACTCAAACTAAACAATCTGCAAGATGATGTTTTCCCATGGCCTTATTATTACATGCACACTAGACAATGGTTGTAAATAGAGTGGTGACGTAAAACTTCACTTTATGTGTAAATGAAGGATGCATAGGATCTCTGGGCAATAACTTAAAATATTTTGTGGAAGTAATTTGCACATTGGGAAATAGGATTTTGACATGTATGTAAAAGTAAAAGGGTACTTTAAAAACCACAATTGACAGGATATCATGATGGAGGACATACAGGGAGTACAGATTCTAGATATTTTTCTTTGGAAATATGTTGGTGTGATTTCACAAGGTGATTCATCTTAATTGTGATTACCTTCCAGTGCAGACAGAGAATAATTTTCACATATATTCTCTAAACATTCTTCTTAAATGAAATAAACACCTTTCTCTCGCTCTCCTTTAACCTGATTTTTGGGTGGCATCGAATATCATATTCAGGTGGTATTTTCAATTTGAATGTAAAAGCAATCATATCGTTGGTGGGGGGGTGGCAAGGTGAAGTAATCAGAAGTGGGATATTTCCATTGAGTTCTAGATGTACCACAGTTGTGTGTGGAGTGACCATATTAAAGAGAACACTTGTAGTGTTTTAAAGGATAACAAATGATAAATATCTCATATAAAGCTCAAAAATCATCTTCAGAGGGAAAACGCTGAGTTGTATCCACTCTGTTGTGATTTCAAATGAATCCCCCAGTCAGTCACCTTATCAAAACATTTCTAAAGACTAGGTTTTGGTGCATTTCTAGAGATTGTGCTGACCTTTCAGATTTAAATTTAGTTTTCAGCTTTCAAGTTAGTTTTGAAATTATGTGTTCATTAATTTGCAGAATGTCTAAGGAGACATTTAATTCAAAACATTGTACTAAGATATTCAGAGTAAAAATATAATTGTATTTTTTATATTGTCTTTTCCTTTGGCATTTCAGGAAAATCCATGTCTTCAACACAACCCACATTCTGCAAGAAAGGATAGTATGCCTTCTCAGTAATTTATCACTTTCCGTATGATGGAAAGGCTCATTTTCTAAAAGAAATATCAGAAAAGTGAAGGACAGCACTTTGTACATTATTTCATCATTTTATCAAGAACAAAAAGAACGGTTTAATACTTCCTGTAATTCCACTTTCTCCTTCTGCATACAAATTAAGTTGCACAAGTTCAAGATTAACAGATCCTAATTGAAATGCTAAAAGACAAATATACAGTGTAATTATCCAGTTTGAAGTTTAACATTTTTGAAGATATTTCTATGTGAAAAAAAATCTGTTCAGAGACTTAACACATGTCATATTATAGAAAGAAATAAGCACTGAGTTTTCTAGATATTTTCAGTGCCTAACAAAATATGATATTTTATCTCGACTTTGTAACCAAGCACCATATTTTTTAGCAGATGCCATTTCTCTTCAGATTACTCTATCCCATTATGAATTACCTCTATTGGGAAGAAGACGGGGAAAAGATTTGTATCAAAACGTAAATCTATGCACCTGAAATACACTATTTTCTGAATACAGTAAAAAATTACACACATACAAAATCTATCTTTGCCAATTTGAAAAAAAGTCAAACCTTTACAGCAGAAATACTGAGGCCTCAGTAGATATCATAAAATCATTAGAGTGGTATATTTATACTTCCAAAGGTGGTATTCTCCTACCCCAATAAGACCTTTGCATATATGCAAACAATAATGACAGAAATGTAATTGAAATATCCATAAAATATTATGTTTTTTTCTTATAGGATTGTTATAGTGCTGCTAGAAAGTGCTACCATGTTGCACAAACCAAGGCTTCTAATTAGACTTGTCAGTCACTGATTGATTACCACCGCAAGATGAAAGAGCAATTGCATCCCAGAAATTATATTATCTTGAGGGTACAAAATGCAATGGTCTGCTCTCAGCTGTCAGCAAGATTTCACGGAATGAAGTTCTGTTCTATCACCACAGGCTGTTCAAAGGCCCTTCTGAGAAAGAACCTAAATATCCCTTAAGCTCCAGAAATACTGCTACTCAGAAAAAAAAACAAGTCAAGTAAAACTGACTAAATCTTAATTGATGAATGAGAAAATTATCTCTGTAGCCTCCTATTGTGTAATTTTAGCAAAATGTAGTTCATTTTTTTTTTTTTTTTTGAGACGGAGTCTCGCTCTGTCACCCAGGCTGGAGTGCAGTGGCGCGATCTCGGCTCACTGCAAGCTCCGCCTCCCGGGTTCACGCCATTCTCCTGCCTCAGCCTCTCCGAGTAGCTGGGACTACAGGTGCCCGCCACCACGCCCGGCTAATTTTTTGTATTTTTAGTAGAGACGGGGTTTCACCATGGTCTCTATCTCCTGACCTCGTGATCCGCCCGCCTCGGCCTCCCAAAGTGCTGGGATTACAAGCGTGAGCCACCGCGCCCGGCTAGCAAAATGTAGTTCATGGAAACACACAAAAGTACTGTTCCATACTTTATATGCTTCCTTTCTCCTTTCCCCTTCCATCACTCTTTTTCTCCCCCTCCTCTATTTTCTCTCCCTCTCATGCATACACACCTTCACTTCCATGAATAGATACATATATTTCCTTTTTGATGAATTAAAGTTTAAAAATATTCAATGAATACTTATATTTCTATGCATATTCTAGCAATGCAAGTATTTTTCTCATTTTCCTGAGAATAAAATATTGTCAGATTAATAATTATTTAACAATGGCTCAAGAATAAGTGCCAAATATTATTTTGCATTCCAAAATATGCTATTTTGGAATAACAATGTTTCCAGGAGCATCATTTTAGACGTCTCATTCACATTCTAAAGTCAAAATTATGGACAAATGTGGTTAGAAACGCAACAGTCATAATGACTGTTGTAGTTTCAAATACTCCGGGAAAAAAAAATAAACAAACAGGCAATTGATTTGGAATAGACTTGAAAGCTAAGTTAGAGGCTTATTTTGAATTTAGATCTTTTGCTTTTAGCTTTTCCAATAAAAAAATATTAGATGACATTTCTGCTACTATTGCTGCAAAACGAACCCCACAAAACTTGGAGCTGAAAACCCACCATTTTCTTATGCTCAGAATTCTGTAGGTCAAAAATTAGGACAGGGCACAATGGAGCTAGCCTGTCTGCTTCACAGTGTCTGAGACTCACCTGGGAATATTCCAGCCGGGAACTACATTCCCCTAGAGCCTTCTTCTCATGTCTTTCTGACACCAGAGATGGGCTGACTTAAAGGACAGGCTCAGCTAAGGATGTTCACTGGAGCGCCTACATGAGGCTTTTTCACGTGGTTTGGGATTCTCACAACGTAATGGCTGGGTTCCAGGAGAAAGTGTCATGAAAGTGAGCATCCCAAGAAGTTGCATAGACTTTTATAAATGAACACCACCGACACAAGATCATCTGTGTTGGGCTCTACTGGTTGAAGCACATACAACCCCATCCATACTGCTGGCAAGAAAACATGAAACTACCTCTCATGTGAGAAGGGTCAAATAATTTGCTATTATTATTTTTAAAAGCCACCGAAGTTTGTCTTTGGTCACAAGTTATTTCTATTTATTACATCTACAAAATAGATTCAGATGTTCCCAAGACTCCCCAAATGTCTCAACTTTTTATGTAATTGAGTTCAAGTTCAAGGTCCAAGATTCTGTCATCTGAATCAGGTCCAGGTATGAATAAGTTTCCTTGATATGATCCCTCTAGTACAATTTTGGTCCTCGAGTACAATTCCTTTCCATTTGAAGATGGGACAACTAAAGAACCAAACTACACTGATGGAATAGGCATAGGATGACTGCAGTGGTAGTGCAGCTCATGCAGCTCAAAAATAAAGGGCGGGGGGACAGGAAAGAAAAGGACCGGAAGTACACAATGGTCACTGATCCCCCGTAGCGTTTCTGAAATCCAGACAAGTGTAAGTTGCTGATTTCTAAATTAGTGTCCAGTCCTGTTTTCTGGCTGTCCGCCTTAGAGTTATCTGTGCCTGTTACCTCCCGCTCTGGGCTCTTTTTCTGTCTCCCAGGTTTGTTGTTGTTGTTGTTGTTGTTGTTTTAATGTAGGCCCTATTTGCAGCTGAAAAGTTATTTCAACCTGATTCTGACTTGGAAAAAGCAAAGGGTCCAAAACCTTTTTTTAAATTTTGTATTGTCTGTGTGCCTTCAAGTCCAAGTTTCTATAAAAATTATAAAATTTTGTGTGTTTCTTGTGTGCTGATCTATTATCCACTTTAATAGACAAAAGCCACACCTAAAAATCTATTCTCTCTCTGAAAAACTCTGTAAAGCTTCTGTGAGACAATACCTTGAGAGTCTTAGAACCGCTAGTGTTTATTTAACAAGGCAGGTCTGAGAAATACCTTTTATATACTAAAAGGGTCTATGAGACACTACCTTAAACTTTTCAGAAGTCTTACAAAAGATGTTACAGTCATCCTTTTCTTCATTTTTATCTTGAAACCGTATACTTCTCACAGCATCCTGGATTTGATCTTTGCCTCAAGGCCCTTTGTTATATGACATATTCTGCTAGAGTTACTGGAGGTGGTGGCCATAAAAGTGTATCACTCGGATCTTTTGTGAGCAGAAGCTAATGGATGGATAATTCTATCTGCTGCACTCTGAATCCACCACGTATGTGATGAGCCCATGTTTTCCTGGGCTGCTGTCAGTGAATAAGTGTGTCAAGGACACTAAGTAAATTGCTTTCCTGTGAAATGTTGGATTCCTTCAACAGGAAATTTTGACTTGCAGACACCCCATCAACCTAGCAGAATTCTTAGAACTGTGCTGCAGTGTGAAAATCTGCTTATCCAAAACTCTTTCCTTCTCTCTCTCCTTGACAGTGAATAGGCCTACGTCACAAACTGATAGTTTTCCCATCCTCCTCTGGCTTCTTCATTCTTTTCCCTCATGGCATTTACTCCAGTAAATCTCTTGGACATGTAATCCCCTCTTGCCATCTCTGTCTTAGTGTAACTAATACAAATGTTCTGGGAGTAAGAATTATCATAGTGGAGAAGGCTAAGTAGGAACCTCTGAAACTCTCCCCCTTTTCCCTACCATGATATTAAATCAAAAACAATATGATATTTTATGGTAGACAGAGTTTGGAGTCATCATTACTGTCCTAAAGGATGCAGGAGTGAGGATCCTATCATATCTCCATTTAATTCACCGGTTCAGCCCCAATAAAACTTTAATGGATCCAGGATATGACTATAGACCTTAACCATGTAGTAGCCCAGATTGCAGCTGCCATGCCAGATGTAATATTATTGCAAGAACACATTATTAAGGCTTCCTGTACACTGTATGTGGCCACTGACTTAGCAAATGCTTTCTTTTCCATTCAGAATAGAAAAGTATATCTAACAGTTTGCATTCATGTGGGGTAGACAACAATATTCATTTATAGTTTTGCCTCACTTTTATGCTAATGCTCTCATGCTCTGTCATAATATGGTCTGAAGAAACCTGTACCACCTGGACATCCCAAAAAACATTACACAGATCATTAGATTGATTACATGATGCTGATGAACAAAATGTAAAAGAGGTGGCTAGTATGCCGGAGGTCTTGGTAAAGATACAAGAGCTTCAGAAATTGAGATATAAATGCTGAAAAGTTTAGAAACTAACAGAGGAAATAAATATTTCCCTGACACATGAGACTTGTAATGCTAAAATTAGGAGTCTTAGACAAACTGGTGTGGTTGGTCACTGGATTTGGGCCATAAAATCTGGCCAAGCCTATGATGATTGAGATGTCAGTGTTGAAGAAAAAGCCAGGATAGAGCTCATGGCAAGTCCCACTGCAGACTCTTGGAATTCTAGAAAAAGGCTATAATGTTCCTAGCAGAGTATGATATATCATTTGAGAAACAGAGTGTTTCTAGAGTGTTACCTAGCATGGTAGAAATAAAATTCTTGACCTTGGAATACAAAGGGACCGTGCATCTGAAGTTTTTTATCATGAGTTGAGTTCTGTTAGATCCACCAAGTTACACAGAGTCAACGGATAAACAGGCTAAGCAGTAATCCATCTTAAGCTGGAAATAGAACATCTAGATTTCAGACAGAACAGGATTAGAAGACATGGTATACTGCATGAGCAGGAAGCCCATACCCTCACATCACCCCCAATATTTGCAATAACACCTCTGCTGCAGCTTGCACTATGGCCATCAGGGGACTTTGTATGAACAGCTAAAGAAGGAAAAATAATCCAACCTTGATTTATGCATAGGTCAGCTTGGTACATGGATGCAAACAAAAATTGGATAGCAACTGCATTACAGCCACATTCACGGGTGCACATGAAAGACAGTGAACAGAGAAAATCTTAATGGGCAGAAATTTTAGTGATATACTTGCCCACCTACTTTTGAGAACCAAGTGACGGTATGGGGCAAGAATATGTACACACTCTTGGGCAGAAGTCAATGACCTGGCTTTCTCTCTGATCAGAGGCCTACTAGTAAAATTGGAAGATCAGAGACAAGCAGGCCTGCGGTAAAAGTATCTATAGAGATGGGCATACAAGATTGAGCACAGGCTTTGCAGGGTTTTATACTAAACTTTAATGCTTACCAGAAAGCATCTATTACGGAAATGGCAGTGAAAAATGGGGGATACAAAATTACTTGGCCATTTGACAATAGCAAACCTTTGATCGTTAGGCACCCTGGAACAACATGATGAGCTCATGAATGAAGTGGCCAGGGTGGCAGAGATGAAAGTTATATATGTGCTCAAAGGCACAGACTCACGCTTAAAAAGGCAGATTTAGCTACTGCTGCCTCTGAATGTCGAGCTTATCCACGATAGAGACCAATGTCTAGCTGCCATTATCAATCCTCAAAAAGAGAAACCGGACTCTTTTTTGCTTTGTTTTTGTTTATGAGATGGAGTCATGCTGTGTCACCCAGGCTGGAGTACAGTGGCGCGATCTTGGCTCACTATGACATCTGTCCCCTGGGTTCAAGGGATTCTCCTGCCTTAGCCTCCTGAGTAGCTGGGATTACAGGCGTGCGCCACCGTGCGTGCTTAATTTTTGTATTTTTAGGAGAGATGGGGTTTCACCATGTTGGTGAGGCTGGTCTCAAACTCCTAACCTCGTGATCAGCCAGTCACGGCCTCCCAAAGTGCTGGGATTACAGGTGTGAGCCAATGCGCCCGGCTGACAAATCAGGCTCTTGAAGGCAAGTCAACTGCATTGGGCCGGGTTTTTCCTCTTAGACATACAGACCTACTATGAATAAAGATTTCCCTTTCCTTCTATAAGAGCCTGAGCCAACATCATTTTTCAAATTCTTATGGAATGCTTATAGAATGATTCAAAGCTAGGAATCTTATACAGGATAATATCTTGCCTGGGGATCCACATCAATGGTGGTGCTGGAGGGGACTTACAACTATGGCATCTATGGGTTTTATTGCATGCCACACTCTCCAGAAGCAGACGGACGGGTAGAATGCAGGAACAGCCTTCTAAAACATAGCTGAAGTCCCGTCTTGGAGGAAGCACTCTGAACAGGTAGACTGTACCATCAGGCATTTGGAAGTACTTGGGATTTCTTGTGTCTGGGAGCCAGTAGATGAAAAGAGGAGTCACCATCTTCCTAGTTTACCCTGATTAGAAGAAGGTAAGGCTACTTTCACGCAGTAGAACATGGGGAGGAGATAGGTGTGGAATTCAGGTGATCAACTTGGACCTCACCTGGCATTTCTTCGTTTCATTGTAACTGTGAGTACATGTAGCAAGGTATAGTTGCCAAGAGTTGAGCCCCTCAGGAATGAGGTTTTGGATACTAGTTAGTCTGCAAGAGCAGACAAGAAAAAGCTGAGAGCGATAGGGAATTTAGAGTTAATAGTGCAGGAGGAAGAGAATGAGTGTTGTTTATGGCTCCACAATAAGGTGAAATGTTGGGGGCTGTAGTTTACCCCACTAGCCTCACACTTCTAAGTTTACTCTCAGGAAAAGAGGCCCATGGAGACCTGCTGCTTGCTGTACACGTGTAGAGAAGTATATATGTACAGCAGAAACAGTGGACTGGCTAAAGAGTGGTGGCTAAAGAAATGTGACTCAGATTTTCTTTTGTAGGGAGTATAATTGACAGATGACTCCAGCTGCTGTACCCTGAAGCTATCAGCATTTTTGTACTACAGTCTTGATTCCCATAGAGCAATTTTTACCTGGCAAAAATTTCTTAACTTGCTGTTGTCTGAGACTTCATCTATCCAACCCTCTGCCTCCCCCCACACCGTCACAGGTGTCATACCTGCATTGGGGTCTACCAGCTCCGCCTCTCTCCCCAGGCTCTCTCTCCTTTTTTACCTCACAAATATTTCCCCCTATAAATCTGTTTGTTTATTTCTGTCTTGATACCTGCTTCTGAGAAGACTTAAACCAATGCACAGGGAATAAGTTGTCTGTTAATGCCAGGAAGTCCTGACTTTTAAACAGTTTTCTCTAAGTTCCACCTGAAAACTAAACAAGATCTTTAGCTCATCTGTCTCTATTTCTCACTTTATGATGCACAACTACAGGAAAGCAATTGACATTCATTGAACATGTGCTTGAGAATCCAGTTAGATCTGTCAATTCATGGGATACATTGTCTATTTTCCATGTTACTGCTCATGCCAGTTGTGCTTAACTCTCCATCATTACTTAATGAGAACTCTATTTTCCTCCAGTTTCCAGTAAGGTCTCCCTGAATTTCCTTTAAGCCCTCCCAAAGCCTCCTCAATGCCAATTCAAGTATACACGTATGACACAGCCCCAAAGCCAACAACATGTTTAAGAATTTTCTCTATGTTTTAAATTTTTTGTGTTTTTTTTTCAATTTCATTTTTGTTCAGGGGCTTCACCCCACTTCAAGTTACCAAGTTCTATTCCAACTACTATTGCTACCTAAGAATCCTATCTCCAACCAAAGGCATACACAAACCACTGTTCATGCATTCACTTCTGCTCCATCTAGTGTTCAAAGTCATTCCCAAACCCATCTAGTTACAGGAGGGAGAGAGTACATGATCCCTATAGCACAAGAGGAAACGTGCCAACCAATTTGAAGCCATTTATTAAAACTTCCACAAGTGATATTCACCCACTGATTACCGTTCTTAAAATATGTAAGTTTAATGAGCAAAAGATGTGTGAAGCTGAGATATTAACAACTTAGGAAATTTTTTCAGAAACCTTTAAACCTGTAAAAGTACTCACCAACCCTTCCTATATGTAGGAATCCTCCTTCTATGACTTACTACTACTTTTTTTTCTCTGTATATAAGAATATTTGTTTCTAAAACAGGTTCTCTGCTGTCCAGTGACATAAGTCTCTTTTCTGCTAATGAGCCTACAAACATTTCTCATTACTTGTTAGCTCAAATCCAACTTTTTTCAAACACTCCTTATTTGCCTCTGCCTTGAGTTTTGACTCTTAACTTCCCCTTCTCCTCAACGTCAATTCTGTATTCCAGAAAGTTAAGTCCTCCCTGTATGCCTTCATAGTTTGAGTCCTCGTCACTTTTCCATTTCTGGTGGCATGGAATTTATCTCTCTTCCCCATCAATCCAAATCGTATGTTTGCTATAACAAATGGGTAATATCTAACTTTTCCCGAAAGACTGGCCTCACCCAGCATCTCACAGTTTTCTTTCTCTTTTAATTTCTAAGTCTTCTAGACCATGTGTTTTATTTTTTTTTTTTTCACTGTAGACCCTGTTAGATAAATGAGTTTGAGACTTACATTCCCATTTGCTTTGTGTTACTTAAAATCTGTTTCTGGATGGGTAAGTTCATTGTTTCCTCGGACATTTTTGTATGTTTGGTTTTTAAGAAATTCTCTCATTCATGGTGTTGAGCTCCCTCAGATGTTTGCTGATCATTAGTTGTATACTTTTGTTTTTTAACAGAATTCTCTCATTCATATTCTGGGCTGTACTGATGTTCCTTGTGGGCTGTGACGTTGTATTTGGGTCCTCACTTATTACTGTTGTGGTAAATTTCAATTGGCTGCCTTTTTTTTTTCTCCAAATATATTGTGCAAATTCAGCACCTCTGAGAATTCTCCTGTATTCTGGGCATAGCTATGTGCTTATTAATCAGTTTTTATATTTCTCTTTCAGTACTTTTGTGGATTTGGTGTGGCAAGCAGTGATTTCAGTATGTGCTCAGTCTGCCATTTTGACAGTGAAATTGTCCACTGTATACTTTATGTTGCGTTTCACACAATTGTCAAGACTCGTATTTTTAGCATCTTGGCTTAGATTGTAGCTAAAAGAGTATCTTAAATGTGGTAGCAGCTCAATTAATGTGTTTTCAATGACAAGTTAATGCCTTGGTTCTAACTTAGGGTTTAGTTATGACATAATCTTGGGAATATAATTTTAAAGTGAAATGAAACCATAATATCTCCCCAAGGATGTAAAATGTAAGAAAATATTCATAACCAGAAATGAATGTGGGAGTTAAGATTTGTTTCAGAGAAAAAAAAATACTGTTAGATTTAATCTACGCTACTCTAGCCATTTCAGCTCAGACTGTGGCTTATTCCTTCATTCAACAAATATTTGTGTAACTTGTGGTTTTCAGGTGTTGTTCTGGGTGCTGAGTTATAGAAATAAACAAACAAACAACAACAACGACAACAAAACAGCCATCAAAGACCCTATATGTGCAAAACCACTAAGATGCACATACCTCTTGTTTTCAAGGAGGCAGTATGGCTGAAACAGAAGAAGTGACAGGAAAGTACAAGATAATATGAGCAGAGAGGTGATGAAAGCAAGATTGTTCAGAAAGTCTTAGATCATTGTAAAGATTCAGTCTTTTACTCTGAGCCATGTGGGGGACCACCAGAAAATTTGGGTAGAAGAGTAATATTATTTTACTCATACTTTTGCAGTGCCGCTGCTGCATAGATGTCAACCAGCCATGTATATATCAGCCTGGAAGGGCAGAAACCAGAGTCCAGTTTGAATGTCATTGTCATTATTTAAGCAAGAAATGGAGGTGGCTTGGACAAGGAGTAATAGTCATAAAGGTGGTGAGAAGTTGTCAAATTTGGGTCTACTAATATAAATGTGAAAGACTGAAGAATAAATTCATTTTGGAAATATGTAAGACTCTATTTTTTAAATGTCCCAGAATCAAGGCCAATTTTATTAACTAAAACCATAAAGGTAAAAAAGAGAGTGCTCTAAAACTCTCATAACGATAAGAGAATTTCTCCCTTGCATTTTAGAAGACATTTCAATCTTCCAGGCTTTATTAAAATGGAAGTGATTTATTGCTAGAGGGACAAGTACTTCAAATGATATCCTTCCCTAGCTCCTCTAGTAGTGCCCATCACCTGCGTTTACTTTCACTATGCCCTATAAGCAGCCATTCTCAAACTTTTTGGTCTCAGGACCCTTTTACTGTCTGATATGGTTGGGCTTTGTCCCCACCCAAATCTCACCTTGAAGTATAATATCCCCCACATGTCAAAGATGGGGCCAGGTAGAGATACGGATCATGGGGCCAGTTTTCCCCATATTTTTCTCATGTTAGTGAATAAGTCTCATGAGATCTGATGGTTTTATAAATAGCAGATCCCCTGCACAAGCTCTCTTGCCTGCCACCATATAAGATGTGACTATGCTCCTCATTCACCTTCCACCATGAGTTTGTCACCTCCCCAGCCATGTGGAACTGTGAGTTAATTAAACTTCTTTCCTCTATAAGTTACACAGTCTTGGGTATGTCTTTATTAGCAGCAGGAGAACAGACTAATAAACTGTCTTAGAAAGTATTCTGGCTCCGATCAATAGAAGCCACACAGTAATTTTAACAGGGAAAATTTAATGTAAAGAATTACTACTGAGCTACAATGGAGAATAACCATGAAGATGGAAAGATAGCTCTAAAGGGCACTCTAGGACTGAGGAACAGTTCCCAAAGGAAAATAAACTTTAAAAAAAACCAACAAAACAAACAACAACAACAACGACGACGACGACAACGAAAACTATGTTCCAAGGATGGGGCTCAGACTGTGTTGAAAAAGGTTTGATGATAGCCCATTGGATGATAGAGAACTTTGCTGTTTCCTGGGATGAAGCTGGTCCACAGTCCACAAGCAAGTGGAATGAACGTTCTGGGGTGCAGGTGACCTGAAGTTAGTGTCCAGGCCCTTACAGACTCAGAGCACCACTGCAGACACTGCTGAAACCAGGACCTGGACACGTCTCCCTTTGAAGGAACCTAGCGCATTGTGGCCTGAGCCATGTGGAGTAAAGGTAGAGTGGTATACTCACTAAATAAAAGCATGATAGGGCCCCTGGTATGAGCAAGTATGCACGAGGCTAAAGAGAGGATGTGGGGAGCAGTAACTTATGTTGGGCTGTAGATTCCCACAGTGTCAGAGGTCCTGGTTTCACTGCTGATGCCTGAGTTGACTGCTGCAGAAAGCGTGTTTTCCAGGAGCCTGACAATGAAATCATACTAGAAGCAGATGGGCAACCCCAATCCCTGACCAGTGTCATTGCAGTTCCCTTACACACAAAGCTTAACTTCTTGCCGTTTGGAAAAGGTGAAATATGTAAAAGGCACAGTGCCATTACCACAGAGCAGGCAAACAGGCTGAATTTGGAGCTGGGAAGAATACATTACTACCTGGCACAAGGATCCCAAAGGAGATTTTGTTTATGTGGGTGAAATCTATTATAGATTAACACTTTAGAAATTTATAAAATATTTTATAAATTTTAGATTTGCAGTAAGTCCATTATAAGTCAACATATGTTCATATTTTATGAACAATAACTATTTTTTAAATAGTGCAAAGAGTGGTATTATTTTACAAGTTGAAAATTACTTTGATGACTGATTTAAGAGAAGACAATTGGATTCTCATCTGCTGCTGCATTCAACCTGTTACAATATATTGTTTGTTTGCAGTATATTTTAAAAAGTCAATTTACCCTCAGAGATACGTACTTGCAGATTGGAGGAATATTTTAATTGCCTTTTCATGTAACTGTGGATAGTCTTCTTTGATATAACACCCAAAATTGACAAGAAGTTTTTCCTTAAAGATTGGTTGCACTGTGTAATCTGAAACTGTAGCAGGAGGAGCTGCAAACAAAACCCCACAGACACCGAGGTAGTGAAGGAAGTGGCTTTTACTCAGCTGGAAGTATTGGCAGACTAGTGTCTCAAAATCCGAGCTTGTCGAGTGCACAATTTCTGTCCCTTTTAAGGGCTCACAGCACTGAAGATTTTACATGAAAGGGCCATGATTGATTGAGCAATCTAAGGGGTCTGTGACAGGGGCTGCATGCACAGGTAATCAGAGTGAAGCAGAACAGAACGAAAAGTTCCACAATGTCTTTCCATACAATGCCTGGAATCTATGGATAACATCAGTTGCTAGGTCATGGGTTGAATTTTAACTATCAGGCTAAGGTCAGGCAGGCTCAGGCCTGGTTTTGGGTCTGTTTTTGGCTCTGGTGCCTGCCGCTGGGCTGCCTGCCTTTGGTTTCACTTCCTTGTTTCTTCTTAAAACAGGTGCTGAGTATAAAACAATATAGAAAAATATGGGGGGGGTCTCTTCCTCTCTTCTCTCAAAACCATCAAAGAACTCTTCATTTTTGATTACATAAATATTCACTGATAAATCTTGCATTGTGAACAAATGTTTACCCACACATGACTTTGTAACAATGTATTGGTCATTTGCAAAATATTGGTGCACTCATTTATGCAGGACTCTTAAATGGAGGACTCTTAAATTTATGCAGGACAAACTTAATTAGATAATACTGCAAAAAAACCACATTCATTTACGTACAAATAATCTCATCAGAAAAGTCATTAAATATTGTGAAGCTGACAGACTCACAGTGGCAGATAAAGTTTTCCAAAATGTTAATTTCCCCTTGAAAGCTCAAGTTTTATTCTTGGCAGCATATGTCAGTTGCTTTCATCCGTTGTTTATTTTTGAGAAAATATCTTACAAATATGCAAGTCAAATATTCATAGTTTATCAGTTTGTCATTCTTTTAAGTAAAAATGATGTTCCATAAAGAAAAGCTGTTTGTTCAACCTCATAACTTAATCACATAAGGTCTTTTCCTTTAGGCAACCATCATACTTCAGTATGCAGGAGTACTTTATGCATGCTTTTTATTTTGTCCTGCAGAATATTGAAAATGTGTGCTCAAAATTGGGAATTTAATAAAATTAATACTGCTTCATCGAGGACATTCAGAAGTGAAATTGTGATTGTATTATTGAAAAAATGTGACTGAAAAATACAATGACTACTAGTATATGTCTTGATCCCTGCTGAGGCACCAGCCATTTTCCTCATCATTGCCTTTGAAAAGTCGTTTCTCCCTTTTCTGAACTCCCTTAGTGCTTTCGATGTACTTTAGTATATGTACCTTACTCACCCTTGAATTATGATCATTTATGTGGCTGTACCCACACCATTCTCAAGCTCCCTAAAGTCAAGATTTATATTTGATTTCCTTTTATTTTCCAACTTTCCCACTCTCATGCAAATGCCTAACTCAGTGACTTCATATAGTACATGTGGAACTGCCCAATGGGTTATTTTGCTTGCTGCCCAGATAGAGCAGATTTATCAAGACACAAGAATTCCAATAGAGAAAGAGTTTAATTCACACAGAGCTGGCTGAATGGGGGAACAGAGGAGATGTATTACTCAAACCAGTTTCTCCAGAAATTCAGAGAGGGTCTTTTAAGAATATTTTGGTGGGTAGGGGGCTGGGGAGTGAGGAGTGCTGATTGGTCTGGTCAGAGATTAAATCATAGGGGGTTGAAATGGGTTCTTCTTGCTGTGCTCCTGATCCAGATTACCAGTCTGGGTGGAGCCAACTGATTCAACAGAATGCAAGGTCTAAAAAATATCTCAAGCACAAATCTTAGGTTTTACAATAGTGATGTTATCCCTGGTAGAATTAGGGGAAGTTCAGAATCTTGTGGCCTCTGGCTGCATGACTCCTAAACCATTATTTCTAATCTTGTGATTTGTTAGTCCTACAAAGGCAATCTGGTCCTCAGGCAAGAAGGGGATTTGTTTCAGGAAGGAGCTATTATCATCTTTGTTTCAAAGTTGAACTATAAACTAAATTCCTCCGAAGTTAGTTTGGCCTATACCCAGAGGTGAATAAAGGCAGCCTGGAGGTTAGAAGTAAGACGGAGTCAGTTAGGTTAGATCTCTTTCACTGTCATCGTCTTCTCACTGTTATAATTTTTCCAAAAGTGGTTTCAGTTGTCTAATAAATATTTGTTGAATGAATGAACATTTTTAAAAGACAATATTTATTAAAATCTTGTTGATGTTTGTTCCTGTTAAGTCCTTCTGTACTTAACCTGCATATGATGTCAGATTGCAATACATGTATGCATTGTAATTTATGCTTACCAGTATACAAGAGTAATCATTGGCCTTACAGGAATATAGATGCGTGATTTTATTTTAATTATTGATTTAATTCTCTGTTTCCCTTATGATAATGCAGCTTCTTGCAGGCAAGGCATATCTTATTTTTCATTTTGAAAGCTCAGTGTCTAGCACAGTGCCTTAGGCATATGAGTCACTCAAAAATTGGTTGTTATAAATAAAAAAATGAATAAATGAATGATTTGGGGATAAAAAATGTATCACACATAAAGAAGACAGGAACTTTTCTTGTACATGGTGTCCACTAAAGATAAGCTATATTTTATAGATTACAAAATATATCCACACAGAGGATTTTACTTGTCTTTATGATATACCATTAAAGTACAAAGCACAGAAATTGTTCACCATTTCTGTCACTTGTCATTGGTCCACATTTATGCTAATGTTATCCAGTTCTTTTACTTATTTTGAACATTAACTTTCGATTGACTTTTGGCTGCACAATGCATGCATACACATGGACGGATCCATAATTAATTGAACATTTGTATGGCTTTACCATACTGCTAAAGTTATAATAGAAACAATAGTTAACATTTGTTGACTATATACTACATATTGTGACAAATGTTAAATATTAATTGTTACATTTATCTTAACAACCATGTGAAGGAGGTTATATAAGTGTTTGCATTTTCCCATAAAGAAATGGAAGCACAGAAAAATCAAGTAATTTACAGAAACTGACACGTTCAGCAACTAGAGCCAAGATTTGAACCCAAGTGAACTGACTTCATCATTCTCTTAAATACTATAATATAATGTCATCCTCTCCACCCAAATAATCATAAAATATCGTTAAAAAGACAGTACTAGGCTAGACCTTCTAAACTTGACACTGTTTAACCTTGTAACAGTTTGTAACTTCACATATGTACCCTACAGATGAAGAAACAACATGTAGCAGGAGGCTATATTGCCTTTAATAGCTTGTTTTACACGATGATGTGGAATTAAATAACTGTAATAATTCGAATTCCACTGCTCTTGTAATAGTCTATCAACTCACAGAGTCCTCTCTTAATTCACCACTAGTTTCTGGGAACCCCAGGGGATATAAAAAATGCTCATAAACATGTCTCTTTCCATCAGTTGTGGTGAACTCGTGTGTGTGTGTGTGTGTGTGTGTGTGTGTGTGTATTTGAGACAAGGTCTTGCTCTGTCACCTACAGCAGTAAAATCATTGATGCTCACTGCAATCTCAAACTCCTGAGATCAAGCGATCCTACTGCCTCAGCCTCCTGAGATGCTGGGATTACAGGTGTACACCAACATGGCCAGCTGCTCTTTTAATGATTTGGTAGAAATAAGGATCTCATTATATTGCTCAGGCTGGTCTCAAACTCCTGAGCTTAAGTGAGTCTCCTGCCTTGGTCTCCCAAAGTGCTGGAATTACTGGCACAAGCCATTACACCCACCCTGCAATCTTTGGGTAAAGGTGATTGCCCTCCATAATGTAAGTGGGTCTCATGCAAACAGTTGAAGGCCTGAATAGAATAAAAAGGCCAGCCTTCCTAAGATGGAGAAAATACTCCAGCAGATTGCTTTGAGTCTCTCTCTCTCTCTCTCTGGTTTTTCAATCTCTCTCATACACATGCACACACACACACACACACACATACAAACACATACACACGATATAGATAGATATAGATGTACATCTATGGTATAGTAGATATACGTATCTACTATATCTATTATATACATCTATAGTATAGTAGATATAAAAATATCTACCATATATTTATAGTAGATATAAAAATATCTACCATATATTTTTAGTACATATAAAAATATCTATCATATATTTATAGTAGATATATTAATATCTACCATATATTTATAAGTAGAATATAAATATCTAGCATATATTTATAAGTAGAATATAAATATCTAGCATATATTTATAAGTAGAATATAAATATCTAGCATATATTTATAAGTAGAATATAAATATCTACTATATATTAGTAGTAGATCTATAAATACATACTGTATAGATGAATCTATTTACAGATATATAAATATATAGTAGATATTATATCTATATATCCACATATTATCTTATATATATCTGTATATTATATTATATATCTATGGATCTATAATATCTATCTCTGGATAATGCTGTTTCTCTGGAGAATGCTTAGAATGCTCATATCCCAGGCCCAGCTATCAGTGACCTAGCATGTCATGGCACCCAGGCTACTTGTTGATTTGTGACAAAATGGAGATAAAGGCCACTGCTACTCATGGAGTGTTTTGTTAGAGAGCTCCTTAAGCAGGGCTGTTTGTGGCCTTACGTTTTACAGAGATTTTTCTGTAGAGTGTTTTTAAAGTTCTTTTTCTCTGTACAATCTATGGGAGTGGGCTGGAAGTACCCACGATGGTGGAATTAGAGTCATGACTCCCCTTCGACAATAATGACTCTGGCTTAAATAATCGGCTATCATGCACAGCTACCTCTTCCCTTGGGATGAATTATCTTCCTCTGTTAGTGTCAGTTTGGCCCGTTTTGTGATTTATTCAAGACATGCTCCAGACAATTTTCAAGTTACATTCTTTCCCAAGGGTCTCTTCAAATGTCATGGAAGGGAATTCTCTTAGGAATGTACCACCAGGACTCTAAGGATGCTCACACATGCCTGAATACCAACAAAGGGAATGTTTCTGCAGTGTGCTAGAGAAATGTTTTGATATGTATAGTAATTCCCCTGGCATTCATACTCTGTGGAAAATCAACTCTTCTGTACCTTTCTACATTTTTTGATTTTACCCAATAAGCACACAATACTAAAAGTCCCAGTAACTTCACATACGGGCATAAGAGGGACTGTAATTTTACTCAAATTTGTTTGTGTAAAAAGAGTCCCTACATAAGGAATGAGGACATATTCTAGCCTTGTGTGAGGCAGTGCTTTGGGATAAATGTACTTTGTTTGATCTGACCAGTAAGTGCATATGGGGACAAATACATAATATCTGAATGGTCCAAAAAAAGGTGGCATATACAACCATATTAATTATCATTTGAAAGAAGGTGAGATTGGGAAGAAAATGTAAGAATAGAAAAATATACAATCTAAAATACTAAGTTCTATTTAGTTTTTTGAGATAGTGACCAAAGACAGCTAATTAGGGTTTAATGTTTAACTGAATAAGTTCACAGCTGTACTTTTGGTTTTCCTCCTATTATTAAGTCTTCTACAGATGGTGGAATTTGGGGACTTGTTTTAGGATTAGAGGAGAAAATGTACTTAATATTGCAGGGGATAAAAAGAAGATTCTCTAGGCATTAGGCAACTTCATTACTACCTACACATTACCCGTCTTAAAACAATAACTGCTTAGTCAATGACTCATCCAAACCACATGTGCAAAGTGTGCAACAAACTTTAAATAAATCAAAAGTCTTACCTTCCATCCTCTGGTGTTAAGGAAAAAGATATTAACATCGAGGATATAGAAAATACAAGGTGATGGAAAATTTACTATGGCTGTGGACACTAAGGGGTTTCAATATCAGCCAACCTCAGTTATCTGGTTTACAAACAAAGACACCTCAATTATGTCCCCAGAGCCATATCTACTAGCCTGAAGGTTACCCTCTGGATGATTTCAGGATGTAACAATGAGGCAGGTCTGCTTGTTGAGTTAAGCTACATTTCTGCCCCATTAATATTGGATGTGTCAGTATCTAACTGACTTCATGGAGAGAGCACTTTCCTGTTACTGAATAACCTGCTTATTCTGAAAATCCCAAAATATTACTGTTAGAATTCTTAAGCAAAAACTATTAACTGCAGTATTTATCTTCTATTTTTAAAGTTGTTTACTATTTGGTGTTTTAAAGCTTCTGAACATAAAAGTTACCCACTGAATTAAACAAGTAAGTTTTCTTAATAACAATATAGTGATAATATACTAATTTTGAACTTCTTAGTGATAGTGTTAATTTTGAATTAGGAAATTTTATGTACATTGATAAAATTTTAAGAATGGCATTGGATGTGGCCTAATTATAAAGTTTCTTTTATAATATTACAGAAACTATATATTTTCCCACTGTTTTAGCACTACCTTATCCTCTCTTTACCTGAGTTAAGGGTGTTTAAGTATATCCCTTGCCTGTTGAAAAATGCTAAAAAGCATTATTTTGCTTTCCTGTATATATTCTCCAGTATTCCATGATTAAAATGATATTCTCTTTCAAATATTCTGTTTTACTATACATAACTTACTATTAATTTTGCAAAAATACTAATCATTGGAAGGACTAGAAGTAAAAAAAAAAATATATGATTACATTTCCACAAATACAAAATAGTACCAAAAGTCTTCCCCAGGACTTCAGAACAAAACCACTATTCTTATCTAATTTTTTCTCTTATCACATTCCTCTTGGTATTTACTTATGGCTCATTAGAAATAATGCTATTATGATCTATGGCAGGCACTGTTTGTTGCTGAAGAAACAGCCAGCCATCCTTTTCCAATTTTTCTTTGGTAATCTAACAACAGATTTACTCACACATCAGGTGGCCACCTGCATTAGAAAGATGAGCTCCCCTTAGACCTAGCTAGAGGTTGAATCTTGATTACTGAATATCATGACAATTCCATTCCTCTCAACCTTGATTGATATAGATGAGATTTTATTATGCAATTCTGGAAAAGTACAGTGATGAAGAAATCATCCAGGGCCTTCTGGAATGGGTTTCATCCATTTTAGAAAGATCTACACCCTTTTTGTCCCTTTTAGCATTTAGATGGTTGGGGATGGTAGCATGCTGAAAGCTATTCAGTTATTGCTACGGTTTGAATGTATCTTCCAAAATTCATGTGTTGGATATTTAATTCCCAATGCAACAGTGTAGAGAGGTGAGACCATTAACAGGTAATTAGATAATGAGATGGTCTGTCCTCATCAATGGATTAATCCATTGGATTATCCAATGGATTATCGTGGGAGTTGGTTACTTATCATGGGAGTAAGTTCCGAATAAAAGGGTGAGTTCAGATCTCTTCCTATTTGCTTCTGCACTCTCTTGCCCTTCTGCCTTTCAACATGGAATAATCAACATGAAGACCCTCACCAGATGTAGGCAAGTTGACATTGGATTTCCCGGGTTTCAAAACTGTGAAAAATACATTTCTTTCCTTTATAAATTACCCAGTCTATTGTAGTCTGTTATAGCAACACAAAATGGACTAAGATATTTATCTTAACCTCAAAAGGGGTCAGATCTGAGGACATTAGCTGACAGGGTGAGGATACATGCACCGGAAGATTTTTTAAAATGAGTATTTGAGGATTTTATTATCTCACCAATCCAACAAATTCTGGAAACTCCTTTCTAGTACTCTTGTTACATGAAGGCTTATGTCCTTACTGTTTAAGCAATTTTGAGTTGGGTGTGGTGCTACCTGTAGCTGAAAAGGTTCTAATTAATATTTTCCTGCATTGAAGAGCCATATGTATTTCTTAACTGCTTTCACTTTAGAGCCAAGGTCATGGAATTTCGAGAAGAAATATTGAATCCCTGCCCTCAGACAGACCACACTTTCCTCCAAATAACTATTGTTGAGGCTGCTAAAGAGCACATTTTGAAAGAATATGGATGTTCTTAGGTAATAAATTTGAAATCAGGAATTCCCATCAAATTTCGTTAACTATACAGTTATTTTAAAATGTTGGAGAGTGACTACTGTTGAATTAATTAGACTAAATTTGCATAACTGTATAGAAGGTGTAGAATTATCTTTATATATACATAGTATTATACATTTTTTGTCTTACAAACACTATAGACTAATCTATAATCTGTGTCAATATTATACATGTGGTGAGATTTTGACTCTAGCAGCCTCACTAATTTTTCAGAGAGCAGTTCGGAAACGACAAACTTTCTTGTTAGAACAGATGGGTTTTTTAAATTGATGTTGTAGTGCATAATTCTACCTCTGTTGAATCATTTTAACAAGAAAGTGTTTTAAGTGTTCCACCAGTTGGCTGGTCAAATTAACATCAGGCACCAGTTAAGATATACATCACAAGCATAAATCTATCTAGTGACCCATGGGCAAGTAAAACTATATCTGCAAAAGAGTCTTTCTAGGAGAGAAGGTCACAAATGCATCTTAGAAAGTAATATGAAAATGAAAGTTTCATATTGGCTTCAATTTCTGGCCAGTGATAATTATCATATGACACAGGTCTATCTTAAATCTAGTCATCTGAATATTTGAAACAAATAACAAAAGAACCAAAGCAATTAAATTCTTGAATTTTAGTGTTCAAAATGTCCTGAAGGAAAATGTACTGTCTCAATACTAGATTTAAACTAGGTTAAATAAGTGGATTGGCTGGGCGCGGTGGCTCATGTCCGTAATCCCAGCACTTTGGGAGGCCAAGGAGGGTGGATCAAAAGGTCAGGAGTTCAAGACCAGCCTGGCCAACATGGTAACACCCGGTCTCTACTAAAAATACAAAAAAAATTAGCCGGGCATGGTGGCATGCGCCTGTAGTCCCAGCTATTCTTGGGGCTGAGGCAGAAGAATCACTTAAACCCAAGAGATGGAGGTTGCAGTGAGCCAAGATCACGCCACTGTACTCCAGCCTGGACAACAAAGCGAGACCCCATCTAAAAATAATAACCATCATCATAATCATAATAAGTGGATTGATGATATTTTCTAGTCACATATTTGTTGTTCATTGGTTTAATAGTGTCAAACATATTTAGAACATTTTATGTATTACCCCTCATCAGCAGCCAAAAAGTTTACATCCAAATAATTTTAGTAAAGAACAATGTAGTTTATTCATTTAGTTCCAATGTAGCTCATATCTTTTTTGTCCTTTTATTTTTAGTTGACATGTAATAATTGTACATATTTATGGGATACAGAGTGATATTTTGATACATGTAGACAATGTATAGCGATCAAATCAGAGTAATTAGCATGTCTACCACCTCAAACATGTATTCTTTCTTTTAGCTTTTCAAAAATATACGGTAGATTATTGTTAATCATATTTACCCTATGGTACCATAGAAAACTAGAACTCATTTCTCCTATGTAGCTGTCATTTTGTATCCATTAACCATCCTCTACCTATCCTCCTCTCCACTATCCTTCTTATCTTCTAATAATCAAAATTCTACTCTCTACTTCTACAGCTCCCTCATGAGTAAGAATATGCAGTATCCATCTTTCTGTGCCTATTCTACTTCATGTAACATAATGTCCTCCAGGCTCATATATGGTGCTGACAATGACAGGATTATATTCATTTTTATGGCTGAATATTCCTCCATTGTATATATACCACATTTCTTTATTAATTATCCAATGGACATTTAGGTTGATTCCATACCATGGCTAATGTTAATAATGCTGCCATAAATATGAGGGTACAGCTATCTCTTTTACATACTGATTTTTTTTAGTTGAGCATGATGGTATGCATCTGTAGTCCTAGCGACTTGGGAGGCTGAGGTGGGAGGATCATCTGATCCCAAGAATTCAAGGCTAAAGTGAGCTATGATGCATTCCAGCCTGGGCAAAAGAGCAAGACCTTGTTTGTAAACAAACAAACAAACAAACAAAAATAATATACTGATTTCCTTTCCTTTAGATAAATACCCAGTAGTGGGATTGCTGTACCATATGGTAGTTCTGGTTTTATGGGAAACCCCATAATGTTTTTCACGGTGAATACAAAAACTACATGCCCACGAACAATGCATGAGTTCCCTTTTCCCCATATTCTTGCCAGCATTTATTTGTCTATTCGGTAACAGCCATTCTAACTGGGTAAGATGATATCTCATTTTTGTTTTGATTTACATTTATCTGATGATGAGTGAGGTTGAGAATATTTTATATATTTGACTATTTGTATGTCTTCTTTGGAGAAATCTCTATTTAGAATCTTCCCATATTTAATCAGTTTCTTTGTGGGTTTTTTGCTTGTTTTTGCGCTGTTGCTCGAGTTCCTTGCAAACTTTGGATATTAGTCACTTGTCAGATGAATAGTCTGCAAATTTTTTTCCACTCTACAGGTTGCTTCTTCATTCTGTCAATTGTTTCCTTTACTATGCAGAAGCTTTTCAGTTTGATATAGTCCCTTTTGCCTATTTTTGTTTTGTTGCTTGTGCTTTTGAAGGGTTACCCATAAAATCTTTGCTTAGAACAATGTTCTGAAGCATTTCTCCTGTTTTCCTTTAGTTGTTTTATAGTTTTGGGTCTTATGTTTAAGTCTTTAATCCATTTTAAGTTGATTTTTGTATATATCATGAGAGATAGGGATATACTTTCATTCTTCTACATATGGGTATCTATTTTTTCCAAAATTGCTTCAGGGTATACTTTCCTCAATTGTGTTCTTGGTGCCTTTGGAGAAAATCAGTTGGATATAAATACTCGGGTCCCTGTTGGTTCCCTGCTGAAGTCTCACATTTTCCTTTAGACTTTCTATTCAACATGTGGCCACCTACTCACTGTTTTTATCTTTCTTTGTGGAAGGGGTGAGTGCTGGGCACCTCTGGTCAGCTGTCTTGCTGACGTCTCCCACTGCAGCTCATTTCAAAGACCATTTTATATAAAGGGAGCCTTTTAGGTTAAACTTTCCATGATTACTGCTTCCACAGTTTTAGAATATAACACAATTTTACTAAAATTAAATAAGGATGCGGCACTATTCACAATAGCAAAGACTTGGAACCAACCCAAATGTCCATCAATGACAGACTGGGTTAAGAAAATGTGGCACATTACACCATGGAATACTATGCAGCCATAAAAAAGGATGAGTTCGTATCATTTGTAGGGACACAGATGAAGCTGGAAACCATCACTCTCAGCAAACTATTGCAAGGACAAAAAACCAAACACCGCATGTTCTCACTCATAGGTGGGAAATGAACAATGAGAACACTTGGACACAGGAAAGGGAACATCACACACCGGGGCCTGTTGTGGGGTGGGGGAAGGGGGAGGGACAGCATTAGGAGATATACCTAATGTAAATGACGAGTTAATGGGTGCAGCACACCAACATGGCACATGTATACATATGTAACAAACCTGCACATTGTGCACATGTACCCTAGAACTTAAAGTGTAATAAAAATAAAAATAAAAAAATAAAATTAAATAAGGAACTTTTGAACTTTCAACCCTATCCTATGGACTAACTAGGAATTTTCCAGTAAGTTACAAGTTCTGTTTTATATAAATCGGAGGAGAAGTAGGGACAATTGGTAGGCTTGGACTCCTCTGGGAATGCTGCTGGTTACAGTCAGCTGGTGGATCTGTTGGGTTGAAAGTATGAGGAAAAGCCTATCACTTCCAAGATTTTCTGCTTATTAATTTCTTCTAACATAATTACTTTATTATAATGTAATTATTGAAGACTAGTGGTCCACCAAGAACCATCATCTCTTTTCAGCAATTTATTCACCTACACTTACATCTTTCTAATTGTGTAATTGATTTTAGCAAGTGTACTTTGATATATTTGCTGATGGCTACATGGGCAAACTCAGTGTCGAGTGGTATAGTAATGAATTCATTATATTGATATCTGGGATAAGAAGTAGTCAGTCTAGAGTAGGTCTATGCTGTGGAAACAAGCAACCCCAGAGTTTCCATGGTTTAACAAAACAAAGATTTTTTTTTCTCTCCCCAGTACCTATTTTGTTATACACTTGGGCAAATGTTGATAACAATCAGTGCCCAGCAATGTGGATTGTACTGCTCTTACAGCACTCATCTCAGCAGGAGGCCTTGCCTGTTGTCCCCTCAGCAGAGGAGACAGCTGGAGAGTTGTGAACTTCTTTTTTCAAGCTTGGGGTGGGGGTGATACATCACTTATACCCACAGCCCATAGGCCAGACCTCATCACATTGAGAGGTGACAGCGTGCTGGCCGTCCTCACAGCCCTCGCTCGCTCTCGGCCCCTCCTCTGCCTGGGCTCCCACTTTGGCGGCACTTGAGGAGCCCTTCAGCCCACTGCTGCACTGTGGGAGCCCATTTCTGGGCTGGCCAAGGCCGGAGCCAGCTCCCTCAGCTTGCAGGGAGTGTGGAGGGAGAGGCGCCAGCAGGAACCGGGGCTGCGCGCGGCGCTTGAGGGCCAGCTGGAGTTCCGGGTGGGCGTGGGCTTGGCGGGCCCACACTCAGAGCAGCCGGCGGCCCTGCTGCCCCGGGCAATGAGGGGCTTATTACCCGGGCCAGCAGCTGCGGAGTGTTTACTGGGTCCCCCGGCAATGCCAGCCCACGAGGGCTGCGCTCGATTTCTCACCGGGCCTTAGCTGCCTTCCCGCGGGGCAGGGCTCGGGACCTGCAGCCCGCCAAGCCTGAGCCTCCCACCCCCTCCATGGGCTCCTGTGCTGCCCGAGCCTCCCCGACGAGCGCCACCCCCTGCTCCACGGCGCCCAGTCCCATTGACCACGCAAGGGCTGAGTGCGAGCGCACGGCTTGGGACTGGCAGGCAGCTCCACCTGCAGCCCCAGTGCAGGATCCACTGGGTGAAGCCAGCTGGGCTCCTGAGTCTGGTGGAGACGTGGAGGACATTTATGTCTAGCTCAGGGATTGTAAATACACCAATCAGCACCCTGTGTCTAGCTCAGGGTCTGTGAATGCACCAATCGACACTCTGTATCTAGCTACTCTGGTGGGGCCTTGGAGAATCTCTGTGTAGACACTCTATATCTAGTTAATCTAGTGGGGACGTGGAGAACATTTGTGTCTAGCTCAGGGATTGTAAACGCACCAATCAGTGCCCTGTCGAAGCAGACCGCTGGCTCTACCAGTCAGCAGGACGTGGGTGGGGCCAGATAAGAGAATAAAAGCAGGCTGCCCCGAGTCAGCGGTGGCAACCAACTGGGGTCCCCTTCCACACTGTGGAAGCTTTGTTCTTTCGCTCTTTGCAATAAATCTTGCTACTGCTCACTCTTTTGGTCCACACTGCTTTTATGAGCTATAACTCTCACTGCGAAAGTCTGCAGCTTCACTCCTGAGCCAGCGAGACCACGAACCCACCGGGAGGAACAAACAACTCCAGACGCGCCGCCTTAAGAGCTGTAACACTCACCGCGAAGGTCTGCAGCTTCACTCCTGAGCCAGCGAGACCACGAACCCACCGGGAGGAATGAACAACTCCAGACGCGCCGCCTTAAGGGCTGTAACACTCACCGCGAAGGTCTGCAGCTTCACTCCTGAGCCAGGGAGACCACGAACCCACCAGAAGGAAGAAACTCCGAACACATCCGAACATCAGAAGGAACAAACTCCAGACGCGCCACCTTAAGAGCTGTAACACTCACCGCGAGGGTCCGCGGCTTCATTCTTGAAGTCAGTGAGAACAAGAACCCACCAATTCCAGACACAACATGGTTCCAGATAAATAGAAGGACACAGGGTCATGGCAGTGCAGATAGCGCATTTGGCAGTTGCAGTTGTCTCTGCCATAGTGAAAGTCTAAAACTGTTCATGATTCATAGTATCAACAACAGCAAAACATTTCTCCTAACATTCCAGAAGGGAGTTGTGAATGGAGAACAGGAGAAACTAACTCAGATGTAACCAACTCAGATGTAACCAGTTATCACTTAGCAGATTGAAACTCATTTGATACTGATTGATCATCTTCCACACCTGCAAATACATTGATTTTTAGATTCAGAGTCAAGAAATGTTAAAAAGCCAGATGTTAAATATAAGTTAATTCTCCACGTGCCTTTATAGACCCCTCTTTTTTCCACTTTTCATTTACACTGCATTAATAGAACAAAAACATCAAATTAAAGTTGCCTCTATTTTGAAAAGCATATATTTGGTTAATAAGTTTAATAAATCATGACTTTTAAACCCTTAATATAGCTTGTAATTATTATGACCCGGCACTATTCTCTACAGGTGAGAAACTTGAGGAGGGCCACCAAGTTTAAATGACTATTATTTCTCTTGCTTGAACTTAAAACACACACAGGGCTCCATGTCTTCTGAGTTCAATTCCTGGGTTCATATCTTGCTTCCTTTGTCCTGTATTTTGAAAATAGCCCTATATTGTGTTCTGTCTTACCCACTAGACAAAGGGCTCCATAAGATCAGGTGACCTGGATATTTGGTATATGCTTGATCTGCATTGTAGGGATTACTGCCTTATATAGTCCGAAGGTCTAAGGAAGCACCAGGGATGCATTCACACTTAGGTACACACTGATGTCATCAGATCTCGGTTCAATATTTTGGGAAGATACATAATATTCACTACAGAATAAAATCCACACCACAATTCTAATTCCCTAAATAAGATAATTTTCTAGGGCAAATCAGTGATGACAAAAAGAAGGGAAACAGAGAAAGGGAAGAGACAGTTCTAGGCATGATGCTTACACAATATTGTTTAATATTCACAACGGCCATATTTATAAATGGGCTAACTGGCTCAGAGAAGTTCAGTAACTTTCCAAAGTCACTTATATTTGAGATTTGATCCCACATCTACCTGACTTCAAACTGTGTATTTCCCCAATTCCATAATGACTCAATACAATGAGAATATTTAGTATGTTAGTAAATAAAAATATTGTGAAAAATGGCATGTCCCACTTCCCCATTCCTTTCTCCTTGATGTGTTATTTACTTTTACATCAGGCAGGAATTTAATCCACCATTCCAGCAGTAATTCCATCAGTTGATTTGCTTTATTAAATAAGATTGTAGTACATGAGGGTCACTGATCAAATAATTCCCCTAGAGCTGGCCTCTGCAGTTTTCTTCTTTGGCTGGAAAAAGTCAGAGGGCAGAGCTGTCCTCAGGCTAGGTAAACACATTTTTGGGAAATCACAGAGTTTAGGAAAATAATAATCTCTCTTAAATGCATACCCAAATATTCTAAAAAGGAATATGTTCTGGTATTAAAAGGAGAGAGGACACCCTTCTTTCTTCTGTGATCTTTTAGCTCCCTTTGCATTCCAGAAAACTCTCTGGGGGCAGTTTGTTTCCTGTTTCTTCACTGGATGTCAGAGACATTTCTGATACCAAAGACGCTTCAAATATTTATTTATGTATTCATTCGCTAAATATATATTTATTGAATATTTATTGGATTTTCAAATGCCAGAAACTTCAGGTATTGTGTACAACTTAGAATATATGTATTCTTCTCTTTCAATTTACTGTCAGGAAAAGGAGGCAGATAAAGATAGCATGAGGGCAGAGGAAAGAGCAGTTATTTCCTCTCCATCTCTTAAAATATGATGAGCAAGATGAACAGATTTCAATGTTCTATTAGAATTTGCAACTTGAGGATATTGGGACAAAGATCACATCCAGCATCTCTTACTGGAGCAGTCTGCATTCTCCTTCTGCTCTCCCATCTTGGCTTACCCTTGGGGCCAGAGGAGCAAGCCAAACTCTCTTTCTGCTCACTACCCACATGATTGCTACCAAGTTTGCATGAAATCTCATGTCTGTGATTCCGTCTAAGCAGCATGTTTTTTCCAGGCAGCAAAACTTGTTACGGATTGGGTGGAATAGGGATGAGACGAAGACAAACATGTTTTTAAGTGTATTTTTAGGCTGAATGGGAAGTGGTGAGGTAGAAAGGCAGAAGGTGGCTTAAATTAAGTAAGACATTTTCTGATTACTGTCTCTGGGTAAAAATTGAATGCTCTTCCCATGAGTCAACTATTCCTGTGTTTACCTGGGCACAAGCTGGATGCTCATCCAGCAGGGATGTTGTCAAAGGGTTTCAAGTTTTAGACAGAGAATTAGACGAGATAACTTCTAAGCAGTCCGCCCTAAGATGCATAGAATTAGAAAATCAAGGAGTCCTAGTACATTACAGATTTAGGAAAACCTTTTCTCACTAGTACAAATGAAATAGATTTGATTTAAAATTTGGGAGTGAAAGCACAACGCATTCTAAAGAATGCGGATGTATTTCATTGAATTGGGAATCTCAAAGGATACAAAATGCTAAATTAAATATATTCTATAATCAAAATATCTCCTCATATTTTGTGTTGATATTTGCAACTTGATTGAAGCAGGTGCCTGGTTTTTATTGGAAAACTTGATCAACGAACTACGTTTAAAAATGTGGTATTTTTTTGACATTCTTCAATCAAGAGGTAAAATTTATGTCCTCTTCCCTTGAAACTGGGTGGGCCCTTTTGGCAGCCTTGACAAATATAATGTGATCAAAGTAATGTTGTGTGACTTCTGAGGCTAACCAAGAAAAAGCCACACACATTTGGTGTTTAGGGACAACCGGCCAGGTGGCAGCACAAAGCCTTGCGTATGAAGTCCAACCACGGTGAGTGGCCATATGCAGAGACCACGTAAGGAGAGAGAGGGATGCCTGAGGAGCCCTATGTCAGATGCACGAATGAAAGAGCCTCCTGGATGTCCCAGCCTCAGCTACTGTCTGACGGCTCCATCGTGAGGTACCCCTGAGCAAGAACTGGACTATCTGAGTCCTGTCAATCCCCAGATTTGTGAGCAAAATGAATGATTGCTATCGATTTATGCCGCTGTTTTGGAGTGGTTTGTTACACAAAAAATGAACAACTAGAACACATAAATATCCCACTACTGTGCTTTCTTTATATGATCCTTATCCATTGACTTGGAAACAGGAAAAATCCAATGTTTAGTATTTTCAACTTCCTCAGCTCGAAACATAATTTTCCATTAACTTACTGGAGAAAGTATGTCTTTGGTGACTATGTGGAACTATAGTTCATATAGGAATTTATATAAACAGACTTTGCCCTTTGCTATCAGAAAATTATAATATGTGTTGTATTAACTCAACCAATAAAAAGAATGTACATATATAGATATAAATTATCCAAATATTAATCAAATTCCTAGATTAAAGAAAGCAGTTCGTTACGTGTAGAAATAGGACAAAAGAAACTTTGTAGTGCTGAAAAATACAAATGTCTTAGGTGTTAAGAGCCTGGAGATAAATCACTATCTCAAGGAGGCCTGAACATAGAAAGAATGAAGAATGAGCCAGTGCCCAGAGCTGTGGATGGGAACATAACCCACAAGTCAGGCTACTGAAGGACCTCTTTCCTACCTAAGGTGTCCAGATGACACAGACTTTTTGATATGTCATAGGGCTAACAAGCATTTAAAGAACTAAAAGCTCATTAGCCTTTTCAAATATTAGCTTGTAACATATACATGTTTACTAATTGTTATAGTAATAGGTTACTATTTACTATAGGTAAATAATAGTGATAGGTTACTATTTACTATAGGTAAATAATAGTAATAGGTTACTATTTACTATGACAATTAGTAACCTAACTGTAAGTAAATAGAGTAACCTATTTAACACTTATTAGAGTCTAACTAATTGTCACTATTTACTCATTCCATTCATAGTCAAATATACTATTTTAATCAGTATTGTCTTTGAGCAGTTACTTAAAATGTTGTCAAAAATCAACATTTTAATGTCATAGTTTGAATGTTACAGTGACAATAATAGCATTCATCATATAAACATCAAAATATCCCATGTAAAAGCAGTAGCAAAAAGCGATTATTTCTAACGCCCTCTTTTATAGATTATAGTTTCAGATTAAAGTAGAATAAGGTAAAATATACATATACTTGTTCATATAATAGTCAAGATCTTTCAAATCTATTCAAAACAAAATATGAACTTAATAGTCCATCTTTACATGTGTTGTAAGAATAGTTGTTTTATTTTTTAAAATTAACTTTATAAAATTAACAAAAAATAAGAAAAATTTAAAATAATATCCATTCCTTTAAAAATTTCTTACCAAAAATTGATACTTATGAACTTTAGCTTTCCTGTGCAAATCAATTTTAACTTGCACTACTGTATATGTTGTTGTATTTCATAAAATATTTTAATATAATCCTGTTGATTCTTTGTATTTTCCTTAAACATTTAAAAATTGGCTGATGAGATTGGCTCTCATCAAAAGTGTCTCTGAGTTCTCATTGATTGTTCTATTTTTGGTAATAGCAAATTTAAATAAAGACCGGTTTTTTAAAAAAATGTAAAAATTTCTCACTTGAAAAATTGACATTAGCTTTTAAACCAAAATTTATTCTCAAATCAATTTTTAGATGATATCCTAAAACCCTTCTTTCATTCCTTACAGGCATGAATGAAATCTGTTTTATTAAATGAACAGGGGATTATTTATACCTGTAAAAATCACAAGGTGATAAATCTGAATAATGTCAAAGTTTAAATACCACAACCAGTGTTAATTACCCATCCCCAAGTGATTATTAGAATTTAAAAAGGAAAATAAAAACTGAACTTTCATTCTGTGACATCTTGAGAGTATGAATTCTTCAGTAGAATAGTTAGTATAAGAGTGCCTCCAAGTGGCATTTGTCAAAATTCCACATCAAAAATTTAAATATCAGATCTAAAAGTTAAGCTTTAATAATAACAAACCCTGAAGGAAAGTTCTCACTCTTTTCTTTCTGCTTATTTATAATCTACTCTTCATATATATGATTTCAGTTTATTATAAATCCCTATGTGTCATTAAATATCCACACTTCAGCTCCATTAATTCTCAAAATTCTAGGTAGTTTTTTAATACCTTAATTATGCTGCCTTGACATAGTGTTTTGGTGTGTAAGTAATTATTTCATTTCCATAAATTGTACAGTAGAACCTGTTTTGGTTAGCTGTACTATATCTTTCTTTTCAGATTCTCTTAGAATCTTTTCCATATTTGCTGGATTGTAGAGGATGAGAGGGACGAGAGACTTCTTTCTTAAACATAGAATCTTAGAGTTATAGGATAATGTAATTCCATCACTCCAATTTTAACATTAAATCTAAGAATTTAAGAAATTTTCCGATGGCCATCCTGGTTAGTGACTAAACTAACAGAATCTGGTTCCCTGGACTTGTCATTCAGTATTCTTTCAAATATGTTTATTATAACACTTAAAAGGGAGTTCTTCCCTATATCCCCCAAAAAATGCACTTTTAGTACAAGATCTTAAAACTCAAACTCTAGAATATCAAATACAATTTAGAAATTGCCTAAGGCAAAAAGTCTTCAGGGACTGACAAACTGATAGCTTCTCAATATATTTGTATCAGTTAATTAATAATTGGAATTACCTCAGTTTTATGTCACTGAAATGTTTAAATCAGTGGAGCAAAAATGATCTTAGGAAAGTCATAAACAGGGTAATTGAACTTATACTGTAGAGACTGAGATGTATGTGTTTTGCAAAGGTGGCACTTGTAGTGAAGCTTATTTTCAAACTAGTTTCATTTGTAAAAGCTATTTCCATTATTTTGCCACTTTTTCATAACATTTACTCTAAATTTCATTTTTTACTGTTTATTTTCCCTTCTTCCATTTCGTATAAATGATTCCAGTAAGGCATTTTTCTCTCTTTTCCCGAAGGTGTCACACGGATGCTATTCTTTCCTAATTCTTATTCCTTTTTCACTTCTTAATTGCCTTTTATGGCTCTTTTTCTCTCTCTCCTGCCACTTCATCTACAGCTTGTTTGGAATGAGTTCACCAACATCAATAACAAAATTTAAAGTTCATTCTCTGAGGAACTATAATGTAGATATATCTGGAGCATTAAGTATAGAAAAGTGCATGTAGATTTTCAAATAGATACGTAGATTTCTGCGTATGTGTAATTTGAGCTACTAACTTTTTAAACCTTTGAATGTAATGCTGTAATATCTACGGAGCTGTTTTGCTGCAAAATTAGAATACAGTGTTTTAATTTAATAGTTACTCTTACCTATGTCCAAACTGCCTTTTAAAGATTGAACTCACAAGCTATAGTTTCCATTACTTTCTTCAGCTATATCCCATTGGAAAAATTAAATGTGTTTTAACTTTCTTGCCAAGATTCTACTTGTTTAAGATAGTTTCCAGCAGTGACCTTTTTTTAAGTGGTGGTTTTAGTACCTGCCAATCTGAGCTCATGTCAGAATGTCATTAGTGTGCTATTTACTCCGTCTCTCAGATCATTAATGAGGTTTCAAGTAAGACCAGGCTGACATTCATCACTATGGCACTCAGTGAACATGACATTGTTTACCATCACTCTTTGATTCAAGCCCATCGCCCAGATTTTAAACATTATGACAATACTCAATGCAAAGCCTGTTTAAATTAACTTCTCTGAATAAAATTTTCAGCTGAAATTTAATGAGATACAACAAAACGTGGCTATATTTAATACAATAAAATTTTCAACATGTCTATAGCTGTTAATCTTGTTTATTTCTCCCATGATTAACTATTCATATGTTTATTTTTCCCATAGTGAGTCTGTCGGATATTTTCCTTGATATTTGCATCAATTTTGTTAGTGATACATATGAACCTTCATAAATACTTCAGTACTTGTTGGTCTAGTAAAGATTATTTAACTTTTCATATTGAAGCCAAATAAATTCAGATGGTGTACATATATAAGAACGAAATACATTTAACTATAGAATTCAAGTTAATATTTTGTGAAATTTTTGATGACTTATTCCCAGAATTGGAGCAAGTGATAAACTAAAAATGAGCAAACTATATATTTTTTGGGTTTTATGTTAATTAAATACAGCAATAGACAAAATCATTCTTAAAAGATGAAAATCCCCACAAATCTATAAATTAAACTGTTATAAGATATTTTATTAGGTCTAATAATAATTTATTTATATTTACCAGCTTTATAATGACATCTGACTATCTGCTTTTCAACCAGTTGTCAATATTTTATGCTACATATAGGGAAAGTTAGAAAATTATCTATATGTTTAATTCACTTTAACTGGGAATAATCAAGGAAAATAATGTTAAAATAAAGGTAATCAGAAACATCTGCATTTGAAAATTATGGTTGCTAGAAACTATTGAATAATCACTATTTGGTGATTGGTCCACAAAAGTCCTAAAATGCATATGCATGTTATATCATCCTAGCGAGACTGAAAAACACTGAAGGCAGGCATACATGCTATTCAGTAATAAACACTAATTCAATATTTCCCACAAAATAAATATTATTTTCTAACTGACTGATGTTAAGGAGCTGTACTGTGCACAACAGTATGGTCCTTGTGATAAATTGCTTCAGAATTACCAGATTTTGTCTGTCAATAACTGAAACAGAATCTCTGAGATGGGGCCAACTACAAGCTGTCCAGATGAGTTGTTTGCAGTCAACAGTGCTTGAGAACCATTGTCGCATAAACAACATAAGCAACAAGAAAATAAATGAAAGAAAAAAAGAATATTTAGATGCTCTCCAAAGGCTCATGATGAAAAAACTGAAGCAACATTTGTATTGAGCTAAGAGACAATTACTTCAAAGAATGTTTTTCAATTGGTTATCAGCATTAATAAAGTTTGATGGCCAGACAATTGCTTGATTTGTCTGATTATGTCACCTATATTGACTGAATATGATATACAGTGTAAGCTATTTAATGATATAATCAAGGTGTCAGATTATAAACAATATGCCACAAATTAAAATGAAAGTGAAAACAGCTAAAAAATCAAAAAATATTTACGTTTATTACTTTAATAAATTTCTGTTTATCTCTTATGTTTCATCAAGGTTTGATACGTTCATATTGGTAAAATTGATGCCAACCATTGATCTAGAAACCTAAGTCAAAACACCTTCCACAAAAAAGGACTCAGAATCTTTTGACTAACTGCTTTTATATATATATATATATATATATTTTTGAGACAGAGTCTTGCTCTGTCACCCAGGTTGGAGTGCAGTGGCATGATCTCGGCTCACTGCAAGCTCCACCTCTTGGGTTCATGCCATTCTCCTGTCTCAGCCTCCCGAGTAGCTGGCACTACAGGCGCCCACCATCACACCCGGCTAATTTTTTGTATTTTTAGTAGAGATGGGGTTTCACCATGTTAGCCAGGATGGTTTTGATCTCCTGACCTTCTGATCCATCCGCCTCAGCCTCCCAAAGTGCTGGGATTACAGGCGTGAGCCACCGCGCCCGGCTATATTTCAAAATTAATATTCCCTAATGGAAGCTACCTGATATCTCTATTACATTAGGATAAATGTACAATGCAAATTTAAGAACATGTTTTATTAGTTCATACTTTATGCTTGAGAGGAGTTGTGGAGGCAACATGGTTTAGTGAAGAGTGTGGATTTAAAGAAGGATAAATTAATGTTTTAGTTTTCATTATAGAACTTGTTGGTGCATGACTTAAGCCATGTTATTTTAGCTCGTCTTTTCTAAAACAAAATAATAAAACTTACCTCGAGTGGGGAGGGATTCCATCATAAGACATGATTAAATTGAATCATAACACAATGTCTCAAACCTAGTGGAGTCTTCGCAAATGGTTGCTATTACTTTCAGTCTATGTAACTTAAAGTAATTCCAGTGATAAGAACCTAAAGAGACTGCAGTGGAGCCTCGGGTTGCAGAGAAAAATTGAGATTCTTCTCTAGTGTAATTAAACACACAACTCTCTTTTATGTGAGCAGGATTCATTGAGTTCAAAATTCCTTATTTGCTCCCATAAAAATTTGTGATTCATGATTTTGTTCCGGTAGAAATGCTACATAGAGGAAGAAGCAGATGTCAGGGAAATCTGTATACATCCTGTGAATTGTAGCCTTTGGAGTGAGTACTTGAAAAGAAAAAAACTGGCTTTAGAGAACCATGGGGAAAAAGGTCCCTTCTGCAATGATACAAATAGGCTATCTAATGTTTTAATTATTAAATGACTGAAAATTTGCTGCTGCAATGTTTACACCTAGCTAAGAGGATGCTGAACTAAATAATGCACACTACTTTGGTGTGAGTCTTTAAAAATTATTGTTGTTAAACAGATTGAATCAAAATAACTGGTACCTAGAAGTTGTAAATTACTTCTGCTTGTGATGCTGCAAAGGTGTTCAACAGAAATGAAATTAATGAGACCTACATTACAGAACTTATCTCAGCATTTAATCAATGTGCTGAGTGCCTACAGTATATAATAACAAGATGGTAGGCATTTTCAAATATTGAAAATACAAAAAATGTACCTTAATCTTACCTTCAAAATTGTACAATTTATCCAGGTTTATATTAATACTTGTAAAACATGTAGAAAACAATATAAAAACCCTTCCTGCATAGAAATACTATAGGAATTTAAAGGAAAAGATTTATAGGGTGTAACATGGGAAAGTTTCATGAGGAGATGAGACCTTTAATTAGTTGTGAGTTTTACATAAAAATGTGGACAAAGTCAAACATTTTTAAATCTTAGTTTTATTTCTGGATTTTGTACTTATATTCACATTTCTAAGAGCCTTTAAGAAATGTACAATTTGAAGTACCAATTGACTCTAAGAGATTCTTGAATTAAGCATTACAAAGCACAAATTGTGAGTCAACAGGTTTAATAAAGAATAAATAATTATTCAAGGTCAACCAAAAAAGTTAAAATAAACTAAGTTAAGAGATGAGTGGCAAGAACAGAAAACAATATAACAGAAGTGAAATTCATAATTCCAAGATACATCAAGTAGTATTACTTTAAGACCAAATTCCAATTACAGGAGAAATTAAATATTCTAAATATGCAAAGAAAGAAAGGCAAACAAAAGAGTAACAAGAGAAATTTAAAACATTAATAAAAATTTTATTTTACTTGTTATTTTTTATTTTTTGAGACAGAGTCTCACTCTGTCACCCAGGCTGGAGTGCAGTGACAAAATCACAGTTCACTGCAGCCTTAATCTCCCCAGCTCAAGCAATCCTCCTGCCGCAGCCTCCTGAGTAGCTGGAACTATAGGTGCATGTCACCATACCTGGCTAATTATTTTATTTTGTGTAGACACACGATCTCACTTCGTTGTCAAGGCTGGCCAAATCATGGGCTCAAGCAATTCTCCTGCCTTGACCTCTGAAAGTGCTGGGATTATAGGTGTGAGCCACCATGACCTGCCAAAAATATTTTAAAAAGCAAATCCAAGGAGGGGTCAAGATGGCCAAGTAGGAACAGCTCCAGTCTGCAGCTCCCAGCAAGACCAATGCAGAAGGTGGGTGATTTCTGCATTTCCAACTGAGGTACCCAGTTCATCTCATTGGGACTGGTTAGTCAGTGGGTGCAATTCACAGAGAGCAAGCAGAAGCAATGTGGGGCGTCATTTCACCTGGCAGGCGCAAGGAGCCAAGGGACGGCCCTCCCCCATCCAAGTGAAGCTGTGAGGGACTGTGCTACCTGTCCCGGGTACCATGCTTTTCCCATGGATTTTTGCAATACACAGGCCCGGAGATTCCCTCCTGAGCCTACACCACCAGGGCCCTGGATTTCAAGCACAAAACTGCGCAGTTTTTCAGGCAGACACTGAGCTAGCTGCAGAAGTTTTGTTTTTCTTAGCCCAGTGGTATCTGGAAACCCAGTGAGACAGGGGAACTGTCCACTACCCTGGAAAGGGGGCTGAAGCCAGGGAGCCAATCCCACTCCCATGGAGCCCAGCAAGCAAAGATCCACTGGTTTCAAAATCTCACTGCCAACGCAGCAGTCTGGAGTCGACCCGAGAAGATCCAGCTTGGTGCGGGAAGCGGCATCTGCCATTACTGAGGCTTAAGTAGGCGGTTTTCCCCTGACAGCACAAAGAAGACTGGGGAGTTTGGACTGGGCAGAAGTAACCACTGTGTGGCAAAGCGGCTGTGCCTCTCTAGATTCCTCCTCACTGGGCAAGGCATCTCTGAAGGAAAGGCAGCAGCCCCAGTCAGGGGCTCACAGATAAAACTCCCATCTCCCTGGGACAGAGTACCTGGGAAGGGGCAGCTACGGACACAGCTTAAGCGGACTTATCTTTCCTCCCTGCCAGCTCTGAAGAGAGCAGCTCATCCTGACAAGGGGGATTCCCCCACACAGCGCACCAGCACTGCTAAGGGAAAGACTGCCTCCTCAAATGGGTCTCCGACTCCTGTGCCACCTGACTGGGAGACACCTCCCAACAGGGGTCGACAGGCACCTCATACATTAGAGGTCTGGCTGGCATCAGGCCGGTGCCCCTCTGGGACAAAACTTCCAGAGGAAGGAGCAAGCAGCAATCTTTGCTGTTCTGCAGCCTCCACTGGTGATACCCAGGCAAACAGGGTCTGGAGTGGACCTCCAGCAAACTGCAACAGACCTGCAGAAGAGGGACCTGACTGTTTGAAGAAAAACTAGTAAACAGAAAGCAACAACAACAACATCAACAAAAAAGACCCCACACACAAAAACCACATCCAAAAGTCATCAGCCTCAAAGATCAAAGGTAGATAAGTCCACCAATATGATGAAAAACCAGCACAAAAAATCGCTGAAAATTCCAAAAGTTGAATACCTCTTCTTCTCCAAATGATTACAAAACCTCTCCAGCAAGAGTGGAAAACTGGATGGAGAATGAGATTGATGAATTGACAGAAGTAGGCTTCAGAAGGTAGCTAATAGCAAACTCCTCTGAGTTAAAGGAGCGTGTTCTAACCCAATGCAAGGAAGCTAAGAACCTCGAAAAAAGGTTACAGGAACTGCTAACTAGAATAACCAGTTTAGAAAGGAACATAAATGACCTGATGGAGCTGAAAAACACAGCACGAGAATTTTGTGAAGCATACAGAAGTATTAATCGCTGAGTCAATCAAGCAGAAGAAAAGATATCAGAGATTGAAGACCACCTTGCTGAAATAAGGTGTGAAGACAAGATTAGAGAAAAAAGAATGAAAAGGAACAAACAAAGCCTCCAGGAAATATGGGACTATGAAAAGACCAAACCTGCAATTGATTGGTGTACCTGAAAGTGATGGGGAGAATGGGACCAAGTTGGAAAGCATGCTTCAGGATATTATCCAAAAGAACTTCCCCAACCTAGCAAGACAGGTCATAGTCAAATTCAAGAACTACAGAGAACATCACTAAGTTAATCCATAAGAAGATCAACCCCAAGACATATAATCATCAGATTCTCCAAGGTTGAAATGAAGGAAAAAAATGTTAAGGGCAACCAGAGAGAAAGGTCAGGTGACCCACAAAGAGAAGCCCATCAGAATAACAGTGTATCTCTCTGCAGAAACCCTACAAGCCAGAAGAGAGTGGGGGCCAATATTCAACATTATTATAGAAAAGAATTTTCATTCCAGAATTTCATAGCCAGCCAAAGTAAGCTTCATAAGTGAAGGAGAAATACAATCCTGTCCAGATAAGCAAATGCTGAGGAATTATGTCATCACCAGGCCTGCCTTGCAAGAGCTCCTGAGGGAAGCACTAAATACGAAAAGGAAAAACTGGTAGCAGCCACTGCAAAAACACATCAAAATATAAAGACCAATGACACTGTGAAGAAACTGCAACAACTAATATGCAAAATTACCAGCTAGCACCATGATGCCAGGATCAACTTCACACATAACAATATTAACCTTAAACGTAAACGGGCTAAATGCCCCAATTAAAAGACACAAACTGGAAAATTGGATGAAGAGTCAAGACCCATTAGTGTGCCGTATTTAGGAGACCCATCTCAGGTGCAAAGACAAACATAGGCTCAAAATAAAGGGATGGAGGAATATTTACCAAGCAAAAAAAAAAAGAAAAAGCAGAAGTTGCAATCCTAGTCTCTGATAAAACAGATTTTAAACCAACAAAAATCAAAAAAGACAAAGAAGGGAATTATATAATGGTAAAGGGATCAATGCAACAAGAAGAGCTAAGCATCCTAAATATGTATGCATCCAATACAGGAGCACCCAGATTCATAAAATCAATTCTCAGAGACCTACAAAGAGACTTAGAGTCCCACACAATAATAGTGGGAGACTTTAGCACCCCACTGTCAATATTAGGCAGATCAATGAGACAGAAAATTAACAAGGATATTCAGGACTTGAATTTAGCTCTGGATCAAGTGGACCTAATAGACATCTACAGAACTCTCCACCCCTAATCAACAGAATATACATTCTTCTCAGTGCCACATGGCAGCTATTCTAAAATCGACCACATAATTGGAAGTAAAACACTCTTTGGCAAATCCAAAAGAACAAAAGTCATAACAGTCTCTCAGACCAGAGTGCAATCAAATTAGAACTCAGAGTTAAGAAAATCACTCAAAACTGCACAACTACATGGAAATTGAACAACCTGCTCCTGAATGACTCCTGAGTAAATAATGAAATTAAGGCAGAAATCAAAAAGTTCTTTGAAACCAATGAGAATAAAGAGACAATGTAGCAGAATCTCTGGGACACAGCTAAAGCAGTGTTAAGAGGGAAGTTTATAGCACTAAATGCCCACATGAGAAAGCTGGAAAGATCTAAAGTCAACACTCTGACACTAAAATTAAAAGGACTAGAGAAGGAAGAGCAAACAAATTCAAAGCTAGCAGAAGAAAAGAAATAACTAGATCAGAGAAGAAATGAAGGAGACAGAGACACAAAAAAACCCTTCAAAAATCAGTGAATCCAGGAGTTGGTTTTTTGAAAAAAAAAAAAAAGTAGCAAAATGGATAGACCACTAGCTAGACTAATAAAGAAGAAAAGAGAGAAGAATTAGACACATTAAAGGGGATAGAGGGGATATCACCACTGATCCCATAGAAATACAAACTACCATCAGAGAATACTCTAAGCACCTCTATGCAAATAAACTAGAAAATCTAGAAGAAATTGATAAATTCCTGGACACATATACCCTCCCAAGACTCAACCAGGAAGAAGTAGAGTACCTGAATAGAACAATAACAAGTTCTGAAAATTGAGGCAGTAATTAATAGCCTACTGACCAAAAGAAGCCCTGAACCAGACAGATTCAAAGCTGAATTCTTTAGCTAGAGCTTCTGCACAGCAAAGGAACTAGCATCAGAGGGAACAGGCAACATACAGAATGGGAGAAAATTTTTGCAATCTACAAAGGTCTGATATCCAGAATCTACAAGGAACTTAAACAAATTTACAAGAAAAAAAGCAAATAATCCCATCAAAAAGTGGCCAAAAGATATGAAAAGGCACTTCTTAAAAGAAGACATTATGTGGCCAACAAACATATGAAAAAAAAATCTCATCATCACTGGTCATTAGAGAAATGCAAATCAAAACCACAATGAGATACCATCTCACACCAGTCAGAATGGCAATTATTAAAAAGCAAGAAACAATAGTTGCTGGTGTGGCTATGGAGAAATAGGAACACTTTTCCACATTAGTGGGAGTGTAAATTGGTTGTGGTATAGTTCCACCATTGTGGAAGACAGTATGGTGACTCCTCAAGGAGCTAGAACCAGAAATATCATTTGACCCAGCAATCCCATCACTGGGTATATACCCAAAGGTTTATAAATCATTCTACTATAAAGACACATGCATGCGTATGTTTATTGCAGCACTATTTACAATAGCAAAGACTTGGAACCAACCCAAATGCCCATCAATGTTTGACTGGATAAAGAAAACGTGGCACATATACACTATGGAATACTATGCAGCCACAAAAAAGAATGAGTTCATGTCCTTTGCAAGGACATAGATGAAGCTGGAAGCCATCATTCTCAACGAACTAACACAGGAACAGAAAACCAAACACTGCATGTTCTCACTCATAAGTGGGAGTTCAACAATGAGAACACATGGTAACAGGGAGGGGATCATCACATACCAGGTCCTGTCAGGGAATGGGGTGCAAGGGGAGGGAAAGCATTAGGACAAATACCTAATTCATGCAGGGCTTAAAGCCTAGATGACAGGTTGATAGGTGCAGCAAACCACCACAGCACATGTATACCTATGTAACAAACCTTCATGTTCTGCACATGTATCCTGGAACTTAAAGTAAAATTTAAAAAAGAAAGAGGGACAAAGGGCACTAGACAGTTAATTAGCAAAAAATAAAATACACATTGTCAATAAACTGAATCAAATCCAAAAGATATATTTTTACTTCTGAAAAGAAGTAAATATGGCAATAAAATATAGAGAAGACTTCATTGTTGCTAATAAAACTATATAATATGTCCACAGAGCAATTATCTAATGATATAAACAAAGGTATTTATTTTAACAGAAATTTTCTAACTTGATTTTTTTTAATTTTAAGAAAATGACTGTATATATCTATGAAGAAAGAGTTTACTTATGTTTGGACATAATATGGCATGGTATGGTAAAATAAGTATTTTGCAAAAGAATACTCATTTTGACACATAACTAAGTTTGGCAGAATGCGTCATGAGCCTTCATTTTCTTATAAGGTGTCATAGTTTTCTCTCTGTTAAACTTAAAAATAAATAAATAAAGATAACGGATTCTTCAATGAAAAATGTAATGATTATTTATCCTACCTTTCTTTTAAAATAAAACGTTAAAATTCTTCTAATGGGAAGATCTCAACATAGCAAGGTCAAAGAATAAATACCCTCAGGACACATAGAATAACCACAGAATAAATTCATAGTCCATGGAATAAAAGTAAGCAGTTAAAGATATCTAAAGTTATCTGATTTTATGAAAGGCTCAAAAAACAAAGAAATTATTCTGTGTATTTAGTCATTTGGGAGTTTGTGTAATAACATATATTTTGTCTACTGGTAATCAATTACATGCCTGCATATGGAAATAACAATTGCTTCAAATTTCCGGTCAAGAAAGATATTAGAATCCTGCAGAGCAGATGAAAATGTAACTCAATAGGTTACAAGTGTTGCAAAAAATGGAGTTGTCACAGTTCAATTACTTATACTCATTTTCGGGGCTGGGAAACGCAATAATATTATAAATTATTTTATGGAAGGCAGTATCAACCATCACATATATGCAATAGAGATTACTATTAGCAACAGGCTGGCTAATTTATCTGTTATAAATTAGCAACTAGGAAATTATTTTCCCTCCTCATGACATCTATTTCTGTACATTTTTTGGCCTTAATTCCCAGGTGATCTTATTCTACCGCTTTCAAAACTGATCATTTCCTAAGCATAATAGCCTCATATTTGAATAGCTATACACATTTTAGTGTATTCAAACATTTATTGAAAATGTATTATTGCTAAAAAATATGTTGGATAATGTGAGAACCTCAAAGATTAACCAGGAAAGTTCTTTTCCTTCAAGGACATAGAAAAAGAAACAGATAGATATATACCACAAAATATAATTTTAGTGTTGATTATAACAGTTTTAATTTTGTGTAATACAGAACTAGCTATAGAACCCTAGAAGAAATTGTTTTGAATATATTGGGGGAAAATGCATTAATTATAGCATATATAGCCTTTGAGATGGCACTTCATGGATAGCAGTAGGAAATATGAAAGGGAAAGGAGAAAATTTAGTACATACCATTTAAAGATGTGAAGGCAGAAGATAGAATTTGTCATTTCTGGTAGAAAGGAGGTGTTTAAAGATAATTTAGAGCCAAAAGCCCTTCTATTAGCCATTGTATATTGTTTTCCTGTTAAGATTATACAATTCAGTGATTTCTCTCCTAACTGAAATATTGCTGATATAGCTACTGTTTTCTAATTTGATGAATCATATTTGCAACTCTCCTTTTCCTGCTCATTCAGAAAGCTGACTATCAAATTCAGCAAATTTACTTAGGTTTCCTTTCATTTTAAGTATTTTTATTTTAGCTAAATTTCAGAATTTTCTTTGGTTACATTTGAATAAAGAGAACATTGCAAACCTAGAGTCAAATTCCTTTTAACTGAACTTCACAATAAAAGTCTATTGTTTTTTTCTTTTCAATGCAAACTTTTTAAAAATAAAATTTCTTTCATCAAACAGCTTTCAGATTTAAAAAGGATATCTAGATTGAAAACTTTGTATTTAGCCAGGAAAAGCCAATGGAACTCATTTAAAAATTAGAAAGGCTTTACTTTTTAGAATTTGGTATTTATTATACCTTAAAATATTCATCTATAGGATTGTGATGAAGTTGTCTTAATAAAAACTAGCAAGGCATTTGTTAATTTTCCATCATTTAATTAAAAAATTCAATTGCTCCTATATAAAATTTATAATCAATTATTTTTAAATGTATAGATGTAAACAGTATGCTATAAAGGGTAATATTCTATTGTGCTCGTAAGAGATCAAAGGAGTGAACAAACGTAACTCTGCATTGTCATCATTCTAAAAAGGAATTATTTAGCCTTCATGCTAAAAAGGAATTATTTCCTTGTCTTTACATTTGCCTCTTCAGAAATTACATGGAATAACAAGAGGGACCATATTTTAGCATATGAGTGCACATGATATCTTGCCTTTGTTTCTTATTTAGAAAAGTTTAGACAGGATCTCTCTCTGTTGTCCAGGTTGGAGTGCAGTGGTGCCATCACAGTTCACTGTAATCTCTGCCTCTGGGCTCAAGTGATCCTCTCATCTCAGCCTCCATAGTAGCTGGGACTGCAGGGGCTAGCCACCACACCTGGCTAATTTTTATATTTTTTGTAGAGATAGGATTTCACCATGTTGCCCAGGCTGGTCTTGAACCCCTGAGCTAAAGCAATCCATCTGCCTCGGCCTCTCAAAGTGTTTGGATTACAGTTGAGAGCCACCACACCCGGCCTCTGTTGACATCTTTATCTCTTGTAATCTCCTTCTTAATACTACTGTGCTTCATCCCAAATATATTTGTCTTAACAACTCACAGGTCTAGAGTGAGGCTAAGCCATTTTTATCTAATGTTTATAAAATATCAGAATTCACTTATTTAATTTCTCCTGTAAGATGAAACAACAAAGAAATGAAGATGATTTGAAACATATAATATTTCAATTTTGAACTGTCCATAGATTTAAAAGTTATATTTCAAATAAATGATTTCAACAACTTCATTCTATTTCTTGAATTTCAGCAGTAATCCAAATCAACAAACTGTTGAATATTGGTATCTTTGAAATAGCTCATAAATATCATATATTCAACTTAGTTTTTTCTCAATAGAAAAAAAAAACTATGATAATAGAATCCCACAAGTAATACTTAGCTAGACTTAGCTGTGTAGATGACAAGTAAATCAGCACTTGCATCACTCTTGTTCATGGAAATACAATGGAAATAAGAAAAAAAATTACAAAGAATTCTCTACCTCAAGAAAATGCAAGAACTAAGATTTTCTGGCTCCAGTTTTTTCCTGATGTAGTAAGATTAAAACTCAAATTTTCTCAATGCTTTTCTGCTCCTCCTTATGCTCATTTACCAAAGAAAATAAAGTGTTTTAAGACATGCTAACTCTTTGATTTAAAATAATGATTTTAAATAAAATTTGCTACCCTACAATCATAAAGATAATGTTACCAAGACTCTATAATTAAGGAATAATTTTAAGATCTAATGGTGAGCTTCTCTGAAGCTATAACAATAAAAGAAGGGAATTCAAAAATTACTGTGTATCTACTGTTTTTCTTCACAAAATCTATAAGTTATTATTATCAATATAGAATAAATGAAGAAGTTGAGACCCAGATAGGTTATATAACTTCCCTAATATGACACAGCTAGTTAAGTGGAAAAACCATGGATACTCTCGAATCTGTGTGTGGAGGGTCAAGTCACATTTCTTCTTATTTCCAGAGATGCTATCGCCTTTCAGATGTCACACAATCTTTAACTCTTTGGGACTAAAATTTAATGCCTTCATGAATCGAGGCTGTTTGAGTAGAAGATCTCATTTTTCTCTATAATTCTGTTATTATGATTCCAATTAGTGACACACATTGGTAGAATAATTGGCCAGGAATATAGGGTTGTGGCATCAGCTCCAATGCTTGCCATAACCGACATAAGAAAAACCCAAATGTAATCAAGGCTCTATTATAATTCATCCTATAGCATTCCTTTGTCCTGAGAGAGTTAATGTACCATCCTGTATTTATCAGACAGTAAATGAGGCATTTAGGAGATGGAGATCAATGTCATCCCTACATGCACATCAATTGTAGAATAATTAGCTAAAACCGCAAACTAGGAAGTTCAAAAATTGAAATGCTCTCTAGTGCACTCTTCCATCACCAATCATTGTTGTATCTTAATGTTCAGGATGTACTTGTGATTGAGGATAGCAGCCTTGACAATTTAATGAAGAGAAGATAGAACATGATAATCCTATAGAGAGCAAAGCTGGTCTCCTATTTATCAACAAATGCATTAAGAATCTTCCATCATTAAATTATGCATCAATAATGACATAAAATGAAAAGAAACAAGTGCCAAATAGGTTACCCGGTGTAACAAGTTTTGAAAAATGTAAACTTTCATATGCATGCAAAGGCAGCCTACTGATCTATGACCTAATTGTGCAGTGATATTAATAGGAATTGTGTTATAGTTCTTCAGCAAAAATTCCACTGAAATAATTTGCTTTGGTAAAAGCTACAGTGTAAGTCCCAACAGACCTCACAAATAATACACAGAAGTTTGTAAATATATAAAGATGTATAAATTAAAGTAATACAGCTGTTACAATAATGTAAATACAACATGACAAAAAAGCTTAACACACAGAAAACAATCAAAACTAACAACAAAGATTGTGTTATATGCAGCCATGCACTGTATAACAACGTTTCAGTAAGGGACAGACTACATATGTGACAGTGGCCCCATAAAGTTCTATTGTATTTTTACTGTACCTTTCCTATGTTTATATCTGTTTAGATACATGAATACTTACCACTGTGTTACAAGGGCCTACAGTATTCAGTACAGTGGCATGCTGTACAGGTTTGTAACCTAGGTGCAATGGGCTGTCCCATATAGCCCAGGTGTGTAGGAGGCTGTATCATTTAGGATTGTTTAAATGCACTGTTCATGCAATGGTGAAATCAACTAATAACACATTTCTCAGAATGTGGCCTTGTCATTAAGCAACATGTAACTGTATTTACAATATAGAGAAAATGCTGGGGGCTCCTTTAACCTCAAATTACCTATATTGTCATCTTTACATAAAATTAATTTTACTGTAAAAATTGTACTCTGCTCTACAATTATATAATGTTATCTACAAAATCACAGCCATAATAATTGTCTCTATGCATCATTATGTAGTAAAAAACAATAAAAATGGTTTGACTAAAATTAATCATAGAAAATATATTTTTTTCCTCTTTAAAAAAGTGTAGTTATTAAATCTTGATAGCATTATCTTTTTCAAAAATAATTGTTTTGGGATATTTTACACTAATTCTAAAAATACAACAAATGTCAAAAAGAATTTGTTTGGGTCTTCTCTCTACAATTATAATTCAGAACCACAGGGAAAAAGTCTGTTTTCTTTATTTTGTTTTTACAAATTTTAATTATTGTACTGACACATTTTATTCACAAACCTTAGACCCAGTTGACTGAAGAATTTCCAAGATATTATGTTTAATTTCAATGTTATGTTTAATATCTTCCCCTTTTTGGCTGGTAAGCTTGGCCATATTTTTTTATCTCCCAGAGACTCTATTCTCTTATCTTAAATATGGAAATAAAATAACTACTGACCTCAAAGAGTTGTAAGGATTGTTTAATAAAATATGCAAAAGCATCATTATGAGATATGTAAAGATATATAAATGAGAGTTATTACTTTTAAGGAAAATTAAGAAAAACATTTTTGTTAGTAGGGATACGTCTTCAGTCCGTACATTTTCTTCTTGCTAAGACTGTTTAATGAGCACATCTCCCAGAGTCTTTCTGCTCATGTATTCACTGTCTTCTACAGCGATAAAGTGACATAGCTGGTGGTTAAATTTGGGAAAAATAACTAGGCATGCCTGGACAGTGCTTCCTTGTTTCCTCCTCCTCTGGCAGAGAAAATGAGTTCAGCCTACTCTTGTGCTTTCAACTCTATGGGGAACTCTGACGAGGGGTATCCTGAAGGAGGAGTGCTGCCTAAATCCAGAACTGCCATGCCTAGCTGGGGGAGCCTACCATATTACTGGAAATCTTTAGATGGCTGATTTGTTTCTCACACTATGCTCTCTCCTACAAAGTAGACGTTATCAGCGATAAGGTGACAATTTCGCTTTCATAGTTATATTTTAAAACACAAATTGTCACCTCATTTAGAACCCAGGTGAAAACTCTCAAAATGGATATTGAAAAGAGTACACTATAAACTCTTGGGTAATTTGAAATCAAAGTCACAAAATGTATAAAGGCAAAATTGCTGGGATTTGTTGTAAACTCTCTCAGTGACTGCTGAGAAATTTAACATTTATCTTTTGGATGTGTCCTGGCAGGACTGTTACAAAGTTAAGTCGGAGTTAAAGTAATCTAATCTTTCATGTAGATGAAAGTGTTTTGGTGATTCTATGTTCTAAAAAGTATATATATATTAGATTCTATATTCTAAGATGTATATATGTATATATAGTAACATGTTATATGTATCATTGTCATTGTTAGTTGCGTTCTAGACCCACAGAAATTCAATGTTAGCCGTAAATGTGGCCACACATATAACTTAAAACTTGCTAGGAGTCACATTAAAAACAAAGGAGTAAGAAAAGGTGCAATTCTTTTTTATAATATATTTTCTTTAACCCAGTATATCCAAAATATTATCCTTCATCATGAAATAAATATAAAACATTGATGAGATACTTTACATTTTTTTAATTCATACTAAGTCTTCTAAATCTTGTATTTATTCTATACTTCCAGCACATCTCAGGTCAGTCTATTTGCGTTTCAAATGTTCCCTGGCTGCCTGTGGCTAGTGGATGGTGTATTTGACAATGCAGATCTAGACTTTTAACTGGTTACTGTCAAAACATCATAAATACACGTGAACACACACCTTCATGCATTCAAGTAAAAGCTTCATAACTAAAATGAATGAGAAATACAATACTCTGATTAATTGAATCTTTTCAATTGACCTATATTTGGGATTTTTTTCTCTACTATGTATCGGTTATCTTCCTTTTCATGGTGAAATATCATTTAGCAAAAATTATACTTAAAACTTAATTTATCTGGTATTTTCTTCCTTTATTCATTCACTCTCTTACTCCTAAGCAACTCTTTCAAGAGGACTGAAAGAGAGCCTAATGCCTGCAAAAGCCTTTCCCTAATTTTCCTAGACCACACCTGCTTTCACAATCCCTGAAATAATTTTCCTCCTCATTGCAAGACTTTCAATATTAAGACTCCCATTGTTTGGGATAAGAATACACACTTCATCCCTATTTCAGATAACCCTCCAACTAGATTTTGTCTTGCTTATCCTCATTCTATTGTTTGTAGGAAAATATTATCTTTCAACAATTATATATTCTTCTGTTTTTCACACTGATTATGATCACATTTGTCAACTTGAACACCATGAGAATGTAGTTCATGCTCAACACTAATCACACATATCTGGAAAGCATAGCTACAGAGGAAATTTTAATACTTTTTTTTTTTTTTTGAGACGGAGTCTCCTGCTGTCGCTTAGGCTGGAGTGCCCATCTCGGCTCACTGCAAGCTCCACCTCCTGGGTTCACTCCATTCTCTTGCCTCAGCCTCCCGAATAGCTGGGACTACAGGTGCCTGCCAACATGCCCAGCTAATTTTTTGTATTTTTAGTAGAGACGGGGTTTCACCATGTTAGCCAGGATGGTCTCGATCTCCTGATCTCGTGATACACCCGCCTCGGTCTCCCAAAGTGCTGGGATTACAGGCGTGAGCCACTGCGCCCGCCCTTAATGCTTTCATATGTATTCCTTTATTAAGACATACAGGCAGGCTAAGTGTCTACATTTTTGTATTTTTTAATTTATTATCAAAATGTTTTAAGCATACAGACAGAGACAAATAACATTGTGGCACATATTCTTAGTTTTACCATTCAGATTTAACAACTGTTAACATTTTTCATTTTTCTATAGTAGTTTTAGTTGCTGCAGGTCTTTTTGTTGTTGTTTTCTGAGGCAGGATCTCACTTTGTTGCCCAGGCTGGAGTGCAGCGGCATGATCATGGCTCACTGAAGCCTCAACTTCCTCCCACCTCAGCCTCCCAAGCAGCTAAGACTACAGGCACTAGCCACCAATGCCTGGTCAGTTCAAGTCTTTACTTTAAAGAAATAAAACATTTCATAAATAGTTAAGCATTTCCATTCTATTCTATTCTCTCCTTCCTGTTTTTCCTAAGTTAAATAATTTCTCAATTTGTAGTATATTCTTATGGTCCTCTGTATCAAATTACTGGTATTTTGTATTCATTAACAATAAATAATATTTCTGCATCCTTAATTTGCATAAATTTTAGGTATCTTTTTGCAGCTTGTTTTATTGGATATTAACTTTTTAAATGTTGTCCCAGTTAACCCACTGGATCTAATTCATATATTTTAGACACTCTTCAGAAAGGTATTTATCCATTCTCATATTGATAAGCACTTCTATTTTTTCAATTTTTTCCAATATTGCAAGGAACATCATACCACAAGCATACTTGTGTGCGTATTGAAGGGTTTTCACTAGGAAATTCTATATTGTAAAGCATAACCATCACCAATTTTATTTGATATTGCCAAATAAAATTTCAAAATAATTGTGTCAATATACACTCCTCCAGTTATGTATATATTTCCATATCCTCCAGTGAGTTTGGTGGGACTTAGTAATTGCAATAAACTCATAAATTACCTTGAGGAGAATTAACATATGTTATTTATATATACCATCTTTACATACCATTTATGAAAATGGTATGTTGGCAGAGACAGTTCTTGCACCTCTTGTGCTTCTTCTACACATATTGTTGGGTATGACAAGAATGCAAGGTCTTAACTGCTCTTACTGGGACTGAATAGGCCATTTCTCAGTGTTGTTTCTATAGCCGGTAACTTTGAGAAAGGAGGCAATACCTCTCTTAAAACTGAAAACAGAGAATAAACAAGCTTGCTTACTGTTTGCTATAAAAGCAATGGAGTTCCCAAACTGAAGTGTTTCTTTCCTATAATCCAACCCACTTCATGTGCAGGCATCTATCTGGGCACCACCCTATGGTTTTGCTGGGTGGAGTCAGGTAAGGGAATAAAGGTAATGATGGTGTTCCATATGCTGCTTCCCTAGTTGTGAGTAATGAAGTGTTTGTCTCTGATGCAAGAGTCTTGTGTCTTTTACCAGAATTTATGAAACAGTAACAGGCTAATTTGTTACATTTTAGAATAAAATAAAATCTCAGAGGCATTGTACATTTTATTTATTGAGGGCTTTTATTACAACCCTCAATTTAGATTTATAATTGTCTATATAAAGGCCTGCATATCTTCTGTGAGATCTGTTGCTAGATTTATTATGATTATCATTGACATTTTAAATGGACTTTTAAATAAAAATGATTGCATTTTATAGAAATGTTTTTGACATACATGTATTTAGATATAGATCCACTTACAAAGATAAACGTATGGATATATTTGAGTTCAGTACATTTTAAAAATTTATTAATTGCAGTATTTTTAAATTGTCATCTAAAATAGTAATTTTATTTATTCCTTTCTACCTGTAATCCTCATTTCTTTTCTTTGTTACACTGGCTAAGGCTTCTATCAGAATTCTATAAAAGATAAATTTATTGAGGATTTTTTTACAGTTCTTATTTAAAAGGCATACTGAAAATTTATTTTCATGAGATATGATAATGATGTTAGTTTTGGTAGATATCCTTTATGTGGAAGTTAAGAAATAGTCCTTCTCAAATTGATTTTCCTCATTGATGGATATTGAATTTATCAAGTGTTAACTGCATAAATTGAGAGAATAGTATAATTTTTCTTCTAATGTTTGTTCATGCATATTTAAATAGGTTTGTCAAATATTTTATTCCTAGGATAATCTTTTTGGAGGGTATGATACATTTCTGGATTAATTTTTAAAATTATTTTAGCAAGGATTTATTTAAATTTCTATCCTTAATTATAATTCATTGATAATTTTCCCCAAGCTCAGTTTCCTCCTCCAGTAACACAATCCACTGCATTGGAAGCATACATCTTGACCTGTTCCTTTTCCTCTATGAATTCTGACAGACAAAGAGAACGGCCACAAATATAGTGCCTTGCTGTGCGTGAATAATAAAACTTTTCTCTAACTTAGCTCTCTTACATCTTCTGCTGCCATCCCAAAACACTACCATGCTAATTTAGTAGCTTGTAAGTATTCCATGGTGATTAGGTGCATGTGTATTTCAAATGAATTAAGTTGTTCATAATCCTATTAACACCTAAAATACCATCTTCATCATTACTTTCTGGTTTTCATTAAAAATTTCTCCCCAGGATTATCAGAGTGCTTAATTTGATATTTAATTGTAGCCAGTTTGCTTTATACAATTTAAGGCCATATTTCTATATGCATATGAATTCAGAATTGTTAAATCTTCAACCAGCTTTTCTCTTTTGCATTAACTAATGATCCTTCAAGCCCTAATGTGACTTAGCCTCTTAAAATTTTATTTATTAGCATTATTCTGCTAGCCTTCTTTTGAATAAAATTTTCCTGGAAAATTTACTTGCAGCCTTTTTATGTTCTTCTGTTCTAGGTGTATCCTTAAAAAGGACATTAACTCTTTTCTTCTTTTCAATGCAGTTGGAGAATACTGAGCTATTTGAATTTGTAATAGCTTATTTTGTACTTTCTATGCTTTTGTACACTTTTTTCACTTTTTCTGTGTCCTGTCTAAATGATGAAATATCTGCTTTACTTCTTCATGCTATCATACTTTTTCCAAGATCTGGTTTTGAAGATATATATTGTATTTCTAGTGTTAAATCCTTAAAATTTAACTCTTTTTTGATATTTAACAAAGTCTTTAAAAAGTTGATATCTCAGTCCAAACAATACAAAGCTCTTGAACTGCTTTAAGCTGCCTTATCACTCGTCATGATAACTCATTATCATGAGAACAGCAGCATGGATTCATGATTCAATTACCTTTCACCCATGATTCAATTACCTTTCACCAGGTCCCTCCCATGACACATGAGTATTGTGGGGACTACAGTGCAAAATGAAATTTGGGTAGGGACAGAGCCAAAACATATCAAACTTGCTCGTATGTTTAGCCTTTATTTTTCTTCCTATTTGCTTCTTGAACACATTTCTAATTTTTAGGCTTATTTCTTATGATAAAGATTACCCTTCAGTAATTCTTCCAGGGCTGGTTTATAAATGCAAGATTCTTTTAGTGTTTGTTTGAAATGTCTAAATTTTGCTCCTACTTTTGAGGGATACTTTACCTGGCTGTGGAAGTGTAGGGAGTTGTCAATCATTTTCTTTCATATTGTTGAAGTTGTTATTTCATTGCGCTTTGGCATTTATTATGGCTGATGAAAATTTTGTTCATTGTTACTGAATAAATAACTACATTCTGTGAAATTAATCTTCTTTCCTTTAATTTTTCACTAGTTTAATATTTTCACTACAGTGTAGCTAGGACAGAATTTGTTTCCATTCTGTTTCTTGGGACTCCATGAGATTTTTTTTAGTTATTTTTATTTTTTTATTGTTGTACTTTAAGTTCTAGGATACATGTACACAACATGCAGGTTTGTTACATATATATACATGTGCCATGTTGGTGTGCTGCACCCATTAACTCATCATTTACATTAGGTATATCTCCTAATGCTATCCCTCCTCCCTCCCCCCAACTCACCACAGGCCCCCTTCCTGTGATAACCCCCTTCCTGTGTCTCAGTGTTCTCATTGTTCAATTCCCACCTATGAGTGAGAACATGCAATGTTTGGTTTTTTGTCCTTGCGATAGTTTGCTGAGAATGATGGTTTCCAGCTTCATCAATGTCCCTACAAAGGACATGAACTCAACATTTTTTATGGCTGCATAGTATTCCATGGTGTATATGTGCCACATTTTCTTAATCCAGTCTATCATTGGACATTTGGTTTGGTTCCGGTCTTTGCTATTGTGAATAGTGCCACAATAAACACACGTGTGCATGTGTCTTCATAGCAGCATGATTTATAATCCTTTGGGTATATACCCAGTCATGGGATGGCTGGGTCAAATGGTATTTCTAGTTCTAGATCCCTGAGGAATCACCACACTGCCTTCTACAATGATTGAACCAGTTTACAGTCCCACCAACAGTGTAAAAGTGTTCCTATTTCTCCACATCCTCTCCAGCATCTGTTGTTTCTTGACTTTTTAGTGATTGCCATTCTAACTGGTGTGAGATGGTATCTCATTGTGGTTCTGATTTGCATTTCTCTGATAGCCAGTGATGATGAGCATTTTTTCATGTGTCTTTTGGCTGCAAAAATGTCTTCTTTTGAGAAGTGTCTGTTCATATCCTTTGCCCACTTTTTGATGGGGTTGTTTGTTTTTTTCTTGTAAATTTGTTGTGTTCTTTGTAGATTCTGGATATTAGCCCTTTGTCAGATGAGTAGATTGCAAAAATTTTCTCCCATTCTGTATGTTGCCTGTTCACTCTGATGGTAGGTTTTTTTGCTGTGCAGAAGCTCTTTAGTTTAATTAGATCCCATTTGTCAATTTTGGCTTTTGTTGCCATTGCTTTTGGTGTTTTAGACATGAAGTTCTTGCCCATGCGTATGTCCTGAATGGTATTGCCTAGGTTTTCTTCTAGGGCTTTTATGGTTTTAGGTCTAACATGTAAGTCTTTAATCAATCTTGAGTTAATTTTTGTGTAAGGTATAAGGAAGGGATCCAGTTTCAGCTTTCTACATATGGCTAGCCAGTTTTCCCAGCACAATTTTTTAAATAGGGAATCCTTTCCCCATTTCTTGTTTTTGTCAGGTTTGTCAAAGATCAGATAGTTGTAGATGTGTGGTATTATTTCTGAGGGCTCTGTTCTGTTCCATTGGTCTGTATCTCTGTTTTGGTACCAGTACCATGCTGTTTTGGTTACTGTAGCCTTGTAGTATAGTTTGAAGTCAGGTAGTGAGATGCCTCCAGCTTTGTTCTTTTGGCCTAGGATTGACTTGGCAGTGCAAGCTCTTTTTTGGTTCCATATGAACTTTAAAGTAGTTTTTTCCAATTCTGTGAAGAAAGTCAATGGTAGCTTGATGGGGATGGCATTGAATCTATAAATTACCTTGGGCAGTATGGCCATTTTCATGATATTGATTCTTCCTATTCATGAGCATGGAATGTTCTTCCATTCGTTTGTATCCTCTTTTATTTCGTTGAGCAGTGGTTTGTAGTTCTCCTTGAAGAGGTCCTTAACGTCCCTTGAAAGTTGGATTCCTAGGTATTTTATTCTCTTTGAAGCAATTGTGAATGGGAGTTACTCATGATTTGGCTCTCTGTTTGTCTGTTATTGGTGTATAAGAATGCTTGTGATTTTTGTACATTGATTTTGTATCCTGAGACTTTGCTGAAGTTGCTTATCAGCTTAAGAAGATTTTGGTATACAATCATGTCATCTGCAAACAGGGACAATTTGACTTCCTCTTTTCCTAATTGAATACCTTTTATTTCTTTCTCCTGCCTGATTGCCCTGCCCAGAACTTCCAAACTATATTGAATAGGAGTGGTGAGAGAGGGCATCCCTGTCTTGTGCCAGTTTTCAAAGGGAATGCTTCCAGTTTTTGCCCATTCAGTATGATATTGGCTGTGGGTTTGTCATAGATAGCTCTTATGATTTTGAGATACATCCCATCAATACCTAATTTATTGAGAGTTTTTAGCCTGAAGGGCTGTTGAATTTTGTCAAAGGCCTTTTCTGCGTCTATTGAGGTAATCATGTGGTTTTTGTCTTTGGTTCTGTTTATATGCTGGATTACATTTATTGATTTGCATATGTTGAACCAGCCTTGCATCCCAGGGATGAAGCTCACTTGATCATCGTGGATAAGCTTTTTGATGTGCTGCTGGATTTGGTTTGCTGGATTTATTTTTGGGCATTTCAGTGGATAAAGAAAAATATAATAAGTATAGAGAATCATTTAAATACTATGATTATAGCCATTTTTAAATTGGTGAAACTTTGAAAAATACTGTAAATGCTAAACAATATAGGAATTGATCTTTTTATTAGATACTATGTAGCCATTAAACATTTGGCTTGAGATTACATGGGGAAAGTATTTTGACATAATGAAAAGTTTAGAAAACTTTTAAAAATGCATGGGTAACATGTTTACCAAATAGACGAATTTTCATAAACAAATGATAGAAGAAAAATTATTAAAAGAGAAAAGTGATTATTCATGAATTCCTTCTACTCTTTTGTATTTTCCAGTGTTTCCATAAGAAACAAATCTTACTTTCATAATAAATGATAATACATTTAATATTTTAAGCTTTCTTGAAAGATTTTAGTAGTTTCCTATTACTTATATTACTGCTTCCCAAAATTGCCCTGATGTCCCAAGAACTGAAAGGACCAATGCTTTGCAGATAAATGTGCCACAGCTTCTTAGCTGGAAAACTGCAATGAAGCCAGATTTTCTCAGGATAAGGCCTAATTCCCTTAATAGTTTGACTTCTAAATGCAGTACTGCCCATGTTATCTACCATTCTTCAATATAAATCTTATGGAGAATAATTACATTTTTTGAAGATATAACAGAGTCTTGTCTTTTTTATGTGTTCTTTTTTTTTCCTCTCCATCTGATAAACATATTCAACTATCAAAATGTGGTTTAACTGCTCTCCTGCTGTGAAATTTCTATGACAATCCAAAGTAGGGGTTATAGACTCAAATACTCAAAAGTTGTAGAGGGCAGCAAATTATTTGGTTGAATGGTTGGTTTTTGTTGCTCTTCTTCTTTCCAACCCGTTTGTAATACCGCTTACTGTACTGCAAGCCTAAAACGTTGCATGTTCCACCATGTTAAAGCATAAAATTCTCTCCCAAAAGTAAGGTCAAATAAGAGAGAGAAAGAGAGAGAGAAGGAAGGCAGGAACATAGGAAGGCAGGCCGGCAGGAAGGACAAAGGTGTGACCTGTAGTGTCCAAATAAAACACATCTCTCAAGCAGATTTGGAATTGTTGTCTGCCAAATTGCCACCAATGTGCTAACCTGTCCAGCCTGTGAGGTACATGTGCTTTGTATAAACCTGTGTTATCCCCCTTAGCCTGTTTAATCGCAGTTGTTTCATTGCATTTGTTTTTGTTATTGTCCGTCAAGACTAGGTATTCTCTCTTAATCATCTCCTAATTTAAAGGTTTGGCATTTTGTATATAACATATTATGCACGTGTTATCTTCCATATATTCCTTTAGGATTTTCATGTACTTGTTTTAAATTGTGAAGTCTTCCAAAAAACACAGATCATATATTCTCCTTTCTATCTCACAAGTTGGTATAATACAGAATTCTGCATGTGTACTCAGAAAGTAAATGCAATTGACTGACAGACTAACTGATTGCCCTAGTTGGAAGCATATTTTAAGATGTTCATAGAAATTACTCCCACTATTTAAGATTATTATAATCATAAGAATCACTTTCATTTGTATAATGCTTTATATTTTCCAAAACCCTTTTAATATACATTATTTAATCTGATCACATAACAACGCTGGATCTACAATAATTGACATAATAGTATCCACTTAGTAAGATAAGTTGATTGTGTGTACTTTTTACACATAAGATTAAAATAAGCTAACATTATGCAAAAATAAAAAGGCAAAGGACTCACGTGCTTGTTATTTTACCTGTAGTGAGCATTAATCCAAATCATTTGTGTTGACTTTGATTAAGCTGCATCTGTTTGTAAAAGTGCTTTGATCTTTCTTACAAAGGAAATTGTCCGGAGGGTACTAATAGTCTGAGCCAAAGAGGATAGAATTATCCTTTGTTTTCAGATTTTGAATTAGATAACTTTGATAGCCAAAATGTCTCAGGGCTGGGAATATTACCCTTTCAATTTAATTTATAAATGTGTTAAACAGTTGTGTTTTTTTTTCCTTCTTCTTCTTCTTCTCCCCAAAACTATTTGTAATATTGCTTACTTCACTCCAGGTCTGAAACATTTTTATGCTCAATCATGTTAAAGTACAAAATTGTCTTTCAGTTTGTAGATCACGAAGATGGACTGTTTCTTTGAGAATAATTAATATCTGGAGACCCAATTTAGTCCTTTTTGCTCTAATGTTGAACAAAGATCCTCATTTGTCAACGTTTGTTTCCCTTGTGTCACATTGCTATCTGGAAAGTAGGTCACAGGAAGAACAGTATTGACTTTTAAGATCTAGTATTCAAAGATGTTGTTCCAGTGAAATTGCATGTCCCCAAAGCAAAGATATCTAAAAGGTCATTGCAGGGACAATCAAAACCACCTTTAGTGATAACAGAAGTTCAGAAAATATTTTAAAGTGTTAGAAAAACTGCTTTCAATTGAGTAATAGTGTAGTATAAAATGTGAAGGGTATATTTATATATGCATAGCAAACTTATTCGAATGGCCCAATCTGCTTAAAATAATACTGTAATTGATATGATTATGAGGTCTACAAACATTTTAATTTAGGAATTATGCTTTTAGTAATATTGGTAAGGTCATGGAACTACACAGAAAGATCAATTAATGAAGACTCAGTCTAAATAGGAATGTGTTGCAATGAAGGATGACTTTAATATAAGCAATTTAAAATTACAGATGAAAGAAATATTTTCTAAAAAGCTCATGAAGGAAGGCATAGAGAAAAAGAAGGAAGGAAGGAACAAAGGAAGAAACGAATGAAGGAAGGAAAGAAGGAAAGAGGAAGAAAGAAAGGCAGGCGGTTTAAAGTCTAATTCATATGTACTTTATAAAAATGCCAATCGAAGCAATGTATACCATCTAAAATATGTCTTTTTGGTATAAGCTAAAATTTTGTAATGTTATCAGTTAGCTTCTGCTTTTAGGAGGTCTTTTCAGGGTTCCATTCTTGTTCATCACAAGTGTTCCCAGACTTCCTTTACTTCAAAAGCTTCTATAACTGATGAAAAACTATCATTATTCACACAGGTAATGCTGCATACACTATCACTAGGCATGAAACAGTTTTAAATTTTATGCTTTCCCAGCAAAAAAAAAAAATACATTGTTTAATTAAGCATTTTAAACTGTTGCCTTTTAATTCATTTATACAAAAAATATTGAGAGCTTATTATGCGTTTCACTTCAGGGATATAGAGAGAAGAAGCACAGTAGAACCTTAAAGAAGTCATAATCAAGATAAAAAAGACAGATATAAAAATAAGAGGAACTCTATGATAGATATTAGAGCAGAAGAAAATACAGGTTATTTTGGAGGATCAAATGGGTTTTTCTCCCACGTTTCGAAGTGTCGTTATTCGTATGACATTTTATGACATTTTACCATCTTAAATATTACAGAAGCCATTACAAGGACTGAGGAATTTCAAGTCCAATTTTCAGTCCAAATGGTATGAATTTTTAATAAAGAAGAGAATGTCCTCAATTCCAGTAACATATTCACAAGATGTTTGTACTAGGTATATTAGAGTTGTCCAGTGAAACAGAAGCAATAGGATCAATAGGAGGTATTTGTATATTTATGTATATATGTGTGTATGTGTGTGTGCGCATTATATATACATACGTGTGTGTGTGTGTGTGTGTGTGTAAGAGAGAGATGTGAAAGATATTTATTTCAGGGAATTGGCTCGTGTGACTGCGCGGTCTAGTAAATCCAAAATCTGCAGGTCAGTCCAGCAGGCTGGACTCAGGGATGAAAAGCTGATGTTGCAACTCCAGACCAAAGACAGTCTGAAGTCCGAATTATTCCCCAAGACACCTCAGTCTTTTCTGTTTTTATTTATTTGTTTATATTTTTTAGAGACAAAGTCTCACTCTGTCACCTAGGCTAGAGTACGGACACAGGATTAGAGCTGCAGCCTTAAACCCTTGGGCTTGAAAAATCCTCCTGCCTCAAATTCCTGAGCAGCTAGGACTACAGGTTTGCACCACTATGCCTGGCTAATTCTTTTGTTGTTGTTGTTTTGTAAAAACAGAGTCTAGCTATATTGCCTGGACTGGTCTTGAACTCCTGGGCTCAAGAGATTGTCCCATGTCAGCATCACAAAGTGTTGAGATTACAGGCGTGAGTTATTGCACCTGGCCAGTCTTCTCTCTTAAGATCTTCAACTGAGGTCCATGCTCATTATGGAGGGTAATCTACTTTATTCAATCTACTAATTTAAAAGGTAATCACATCTAAAAAATACCTTTATGACAACATTTAGACTGAAGTTTGCCCATGATCTTGCCAAGTCGACACATAGAATTAACCATCCCACTAGCTTAGGTTTTTCCTCTGTATTTATGGTGTTTGAGCTTATAGTTTCATGTGGAGGGATTTCTGTTAGAGTAGCATGTCTATCTTTTCTCCCTAATGTTTACATCTCACAAAAAATATGCAGTTAAGTTTCAATTGCTGGTGGCATGAGTCTGCCCATGCTTCTAACTGATGGAACTAATCTATTTTCTTTAATTGACAATACCAAAGACTCACTCTTTCTTTTTTACCAACCCAGGTAAGAGGCAACAGTTCTTGGCTACTGTTCCAAGTGAGTTGTTTTAGGATTTAAACTGTAGAGAAGTGCAGGATTTTAGCAAGTGCTTTTCACTGCACATATAAAAGCATGCCTTCCAGCCAGCAGTAATCAGTATTAAAGGTGGTGTCTTACATTTTATTTGCCTCCTAGAAATTGCTATTTGAATTGTTGTAAATTCAGAATTTAAAGTGGACAGAGGCATTAATTAGTGTTCTAAAACCATAGCACCTTGGTCTTGCCCTAAGACCTTCAGAAATGGACAAAGACCTGTACTTAGCGACCAAAATACAAGTGAGCATCAAAGTTTATGGGTAAGACATGGAGGTTGCTTTAAGTTTTCAGTAAAATTAGTGCAGTTAACATGGGATTGTCCTCAGTGGGTCATTGCCATTTATGGGCATGATGTCTCCTAGTAAGTGGATATCATTACACATCCAGGGCTACTTGTTAGTTGATAGAAGTTGACCTTCATGAGGTTCGGTCCTATGGAGGGTGGATGTCTTCAACTGACCTCACTTGATTCTTGCCCATATCAGAATAGGTACTGCTGAGGCCAATTATTAGGTTATACAGAATGGAGAGTCTTGAAGTCCTAGTTAAAACTTTTATATAAACATCTTTAATGGATGGAGCAGTAATGGCTATTGCATTTTGGCTAATGTGTTTTGGTATTTCTCAGTCTGGCCCATAGTTCTAGAACTTAAATTACAAAGGCATCTAAATTATAGAGCAATGTGGAGCTCTGTGCCAGATTTAGTTAATCAGCATTAAATAAGCTGTTTGAATTCTGTTCATCAAATGTCCTTTGGAGCTGCATTCAGGGCCAGCAGAAAGAATTATGGAGAAACTAACTTCTTGGAATTATGCGTCGCCACCACAGGCTTAGGAGTCTTCTTCTACCGTGTGATCCCTGGTTGACTCTATCTACACTATATAATTATCAGCAATGACTTTAGATTTCAGGAACCTAGTCTATGGCTTCATCCAGAGATCAGAGAATAAATTTTCTAGTGCACGTATTAAAAGAAATAGTAATATTATTACATAGTACAGCAGTCTTTAGTACTTTATCTTTTGTTTATATGTGTCTAAAAAATTTCAAAAACGACATACTAACTCCAAAATATGAAATTGACCTTTAAAATTTGTTCTAGGAAAAAGAAATTGTGAAGACTATGGAACCAGTTACAGTGTAGGTATTGAGATTTTAAAATAAAATAACTGCTTAAATGGAAGCAATGTAATCTAACTATCATAGTACCATAGTGACTTATACCTGTCACCTGTCAAAAAAAAGAAGCTTAATTTTAACAATGAAAAATTTTATATGATTTTTTTCCCTGAAATTGTATTTTCATTTTACTTCCCTCATATAATCTGCAATATGAAATATTTCATGCTTGAATGACTTTTGTTGATCTTCTTATATCCCAGCAACAAAAAATATAAATATAATTTAAAACTTTAACATTGCTATTTGCTATAGATTCTGTTATTTTTAATTAAATTATCACTATAATTAGTCTTAATTTCAATTGATCAAAATAAAGTATATATTAAAAACATTTTAAAACTGGTTATGGTTAAATCTTATTTAGAATTATTAAATCCTTTGTTGAGATGATTGTAGCTTGTGTTTTTAAATAGTTCCTGCACACATATATTACTGTTATTTGTGATATAGTAAAACAAGATTTAACCTAAGTTTCATTCCTGTACTTCACTTGTACTGATGTATACACTGACAAAATATGATCATATTATAATAATACATGAGAAGGAAAGGAGTCTCGTTTTGTGGGTTTCAAATTTTTTTTAATTTTTACATATTTAGAGAGCACAAGTGCAGATTTCTTACATGCATATATTGTGTGGTGATGAAGTCCGACCCTTTAATGTACCATCATCATGATAATGAACATTGTACCCAATAAATTCAGCCCTCTCTCCTCTCCCACCATCCCACCTTTCAAAGTCTCCAGTGTCTATTATTCCACTCTATATGTCTATGTTTACCTACTGTTTAGCTCCCACTTACAAATGAGAACGTGCAGTATTTGACTCTCTGTTTCTGTATTATTTCACTTAGGATAATGGCCTCCATGTGTTGGTTTTAATAGTAATAACACACACTTTTCTTCTTTCATAGACTGTGCAAAAATTCACATAGTCATCTATGATTAAATGTTGTTATAAATTATATATCATCCAACAAATTAATTACTTCTCCTTTTAATTTTACTGAGATAAAAGAAATAGAGATGCCCTCACTTGCAAAAATGACTTGTTAACCTATTTTAAAAGGTATTTTTTTAATTGCAGGAAAATATACCAATAAAGTATTAGAATAATTTATCAAATAATCATTATTGTAAGTTGACACCACTTATTTCACTCCTCCTTTCCTTCTTCCTTCTTTTCTTTCTTCCTTCCTCCTCCTCTCCCTTCCTCCCTTCCTTCTCTCATTCACTTCGAGAACTTTGTGAATTGACTGTACTCCAAAGTGGTTAAGTTGTTTAACTATTGTTTTAATACGTTTTGCCAGTAAAATATACATGATAAAATGCTCTTATCATTTATCATTTGTACATGATAAAATGCTCTTATCAATGATATCATTTATCATTGATATATATTGTTATCAAAACACTAAAGCCACAGGTTTGGCTCATCTCATTTATGGAACATAAACATGAACTAGCTTAATTAGCAAATCCAATTTTCATTATCAAACTAACCAGCCAATCAGAATTATCTCTGGTTATAAAATAAAGTATGGCATCATTTTTTAAATGTAAGTAAGTGTATTAATAGTATTTAGAGAAATATATAAATTATTTATATATAAATTGTAGAATCCATCTTACAGCATGTATTGCTAAAATTAGCTGAATCAGGTTTAAAAGCAGAGGTGTCTGGCATAATTTCTATTTTTTCAAAATAAGTTTTAAAAAGAAGCCAAATTATTTGTCTTATAATTTTATTTTTAGTACTAAATGTAATATATAGATACAATTTATATATTTTTCAAAAGTGAAGAGTGTGATAATAGGCATTATGTTCATAGGGTAAACTCCAGTGCATAACTGTAGTGTCCTCTAGTGTTTAACTTTTGCAAGTAATCATATAAAAACAATATATAAAAAAGGCATAAAAAAGCAAAAAATTGGCCAGGCATGGTGGCTCACGCCTGTAATCCCAGCACTTTGGGAGGCCGAGGTGGGTGGATCACTTGAGGTCAGAAGTTCGAGACCAGCCTGGCCAACATAGTGAAACCCATCTCTACTACAAAAATACAGAAATTATCTGAGTGTGGTGGTGGGCACCTGCAATCCCAGCTACTCAGGAGGCTGAGATGGGAGAATTGTTTCAACCTGGGAAATGGAGGTTGCAGTGAGCCGAAATGGCACCATTGCACTCCAGCCAGGGACAAGACAGTGAGACTCTGTCACAAACAAACAAACAAAAATTATAACTTTTGCAGCAACATGGATGCAACTGGAGGCTGTTATCCTAAGAAAATTAGTGCAGGAAAACAAAACCAAACACATGTTCTCACATAAATGAAAGCTAAACATTGGGTACTCATGAACATAAAGATGGCAACAATAGACACTAGAAATACTACTGGGAGAGGGAGGCGGCAGTGCATGGGTTGAAAAACTAATTATTAGTTCTATGTTCCGTAGCTGGAGTAATGGTGTCATTCATACCCAGATGTCAGTATCACATGATATACCTAGGTAACAAATCTACACCCCTGAATCTAAAATAAAAGTTGGGGAAAAAAGAGAAATCAGTAATAGAAAAAAAAAAGAGAAAGTCACAAATATATGGACATTAAACTGTGTGCTCCTAAGTAACCAGTAGGTTAAAGTTTCAAGAAAAATTAGAAAATATTTTAAGATGAACAATATGAAAACTTATAGGATGCAGCTAAAGCAGCACTCAGAGGGATATTTATAGCTACAAACACATATATTAAGAAAACAAAATCTCAAATAAGTAACCTAACTTTCAACTTTAGAATAAACTAGAAAAAGAAGAACAAATTAAACCCAAATCAAGCAGAAAGAAGGAAATAAGACAGAAGTGGAAGTAAATAAAATAAAATAAAATAAATAGAAAAACAGATAAAAAATGAATGAAACTAAAATCTGGTTCCCTGAAAACGTCAAGAAAATTGACAAACCTTTAGCTAGACTGACCAAGTAAAACAGGGAGGATTTGAATTACTAAAATTAGAAGTAGAAAAGGGACATCAGTACTGACCTTCTGGAAGTAGAAAACATTATAAGAAAATGCCATGAATAACTGTATGCTAACAAATTTAAAAACCTAGATGAAATGGACACATTCCTGAAAAGACACAAATTATCCAAACTGACACAAGAAGAAATAGAAAAATCTGAACAGACCTATAAAAGGTAAAAGGATTGAAATATTCATGTTTAAACTTTCCACAGAGAGAATTGCGGGCCCAGATGGCTTCCTTGGCAAATTCTACCAATCTCATCAAGAAGAATTAAGACCAATCTTTCTCAAATTCTTACAGAAAATAGGTGAGGAAGACATTTCCCATTTGTTCTATGAGGCTACTATTTCCCTGATATCAAAACCAGGAAATGGCATAAAAATAAGAGAAAACTATATATACAAACTATACTGAGGGACAGTTTCTTAATAAGATTGGCAAAAATCTAAAAGTTTAGCAATGTACTATTTTGGTGAGGTTGCGAGAAAACAATAACTCATAAAATTATAGTGGGAATGTAAAATGATTCAACTTCTATGGAGGGAAATTTCGCAATATTAGCAAATTTTATATTTATTCTTAATCCCAGCAATCTCACTTCCAGGAATCTAACCCAAACATGATTGACAAATGGAAAAGGACATGTGGCAAGGCTCTTTGTTCCCGTACTGTTTGTAAAGATTGAGAACCACCAAAGTGAAGACTGGTTGAATCAACTTTCATGCATTCACCCGAGGATTAGGACTCCACAGCTATAAAAACAAATGAGTAGCTATGTAAGCTCCAGGAAAAGCAGAGAAGTGAAGCACAAAAAACTAAATGGAGAAATGTGTGTAAAGTCCTCTACCATGTACGTGAGAAAGAGGAGGAGGAAAAGCAACACAGATGCATTTATACTGAAAAACTAAAAGAATAAAACAAAATTTTGTGTTTTTTTTGAAAAAAAATCTTACTTGTGGGAAGGAAGAACTAGGGAGAAGGATAGTTATAGTAGCCAGATTCCTCTGAATGAATCTTGTTTGCAGATTTGACTTTGCAAAAATGTAAATATTTTACATAATTATTAAACAAAATTAAATTTAAAAATGAATTCATAAAACGATGCATGAAAAAGCAAAGGAAAATTAAATAAGTGAAACTTTAAAAATGTTTTTTAAAAACCCAGAAATATCTTCATGAAAGAAGCACAACTAAACTGTCTCTATGGATTTAATTTAAAAAATTACTATTAAACATAAGATATACACTGAGTTTAGGACTAGGTAAGATTTAGTTTTTGTTAACACGATGTAGAAAATGTGCTAAGCATTTTATAAGATGAAATAAAATGATAATTTGATTATAAGTAGAATATTTTGGGATACGATTTGATTAAATAGATTGTAAAACCTGATTAAAATACACTCACTGAGGCTGGACATGGTGGCTCACACCTACAATCCCAGTACTTTGGGAGGCCGACTTCTGTGGATAACTTGAGGACAGGAGTTGAAGACCAGCCTGGCCAACATGATGAAACCCTGTCTTTACTAAAAATACAAAATTAGCTGGGTGTGGTGGTGGATGGCAGTAATCCCAGTTATTTGGGAGGATGAGGAAGGAGAATTGCTTGAGCCTGGAAGGCAGAGGTTGCAGTGAGCTGAGATCGCACCACGGCACTCCAGCCTGGGCAACAGAGAGAGACTCTGTCTCAAAACATAAAATAAAATAAAACATTCACTGAATCTAGACAAAGTCATGCAAAATGTCTATCTGTGAGTTTTCTGGAACATAACCTGGATTATTTGATAATATTTGAAAAACATTTAGTTCATTTAAAATAATAAATATCATAACCTGTAATCTTTTCTCTGCTAGAAGATTCTAGCAAATAACAGATCCATTGGCTTAATGCTAAAATAACTGAAAAGAATTTTTATGTTTAAAGACATTAAATATAATTTCACATTCATAATTTTTAACTAATAATGTCTTTGCTTTGTTCTTATCAAACACTTCCCCAAAAGAGTAAACTATAAATGGACAATAGAAGTTATGAAGTCTTAAAATGAAAATCATCATTCTTATCATTCACATTATGTAAAATATCCAATTTTATAATATCTCAACAAAGGCCAAACTACCCCATTTATAAGCAGTGTATTTTGTAAATGATACTCAATTTTAAAAGCACTAATATAGATGTACAAAACCTTGAATTTTCATGAATAAACTTCTTTTTCCTAAGTATATTGTTTGAATTGTCCTATGGTTAGGATCTCTCATTTTTACCTCCTGAGCAGAAAATATAGCCAGATTCAGGACAGAAAACTCTCTTCCTTTTCCAAAGAGAGAGGTAGGAAAGGGGAACATATTAGGAAAGGAAGGAAAGAGAATATATCAAATTTAAAAGGCCAGATCAATGTGCCTTTGTAGATTTCTGTGTAACTCCAGGGGCTCACATACCCCATTTTAGAGACTACTGACATGGAAGCTACCCCATTTTTTTGATTGAAGAATGGACGGCTTATTAAAATATTATACACCAAAATATGAATGAAACAATTACATGTATAGGCCTGTGTTTGGAAATCTCAGCCTCTATCAAATAGGCTTGCACAGGAATTTGAATGGTAACTGGATTAGTTTTAAAAGTAGATTATAGTATAACTCCCAAGGCAAGAGCAACGGGAGTATGATAGAAATATCATGAAAGAGAAGGTGACAAGAGAGACTGTCTTAAAAGAAAGGTTGCAATCCAAAAGGACAAGGCTGAAATAAAAAAATATCAAAGATGTGCCTGGGACTATCTGTTGGTAAAAACAGCATTAAGAAAAAGGAGGAGATGTTTTCGTTATTATTCTGTATGAAAAGATGAATGCAGGTCAATGCTACAAAACAGAAAAAACAAAGGCAGGATCTCAAAGAGAAGACTGAAATGACTGATTGCAGTCCAGGGTGCCAGATGCAGAGCCAGTGGGGAAATAGACATTAGGAGATTTGTATTGCATTGAATTGAAAGGAAAGGAAGGCATATCAAGTGAGTCCTGGTGACTGTAGTTGCGGTAATCACAAATGTCTCAACTTTGTAGGAAAGCGTTAAGTGTCTCAGAGAGCAGACACAGTAAACAAAGGTAAATGTCTTCCCAAGGAAACGTAAAGATATGGTGGCTGTAGTGTCTCAAATAATCTTAATGAGATATTTTTTCCCCACTGAGTTTTAGTTCCTATGTCATAATCTCTGGGCAACGATGAGCAGACTGGTGAAGCTGAACCCTAGAAAGTTGTTGTGGCTTGACCCTTCCCATAGATATCATTGAGTCTCTCGTGTGGTTTTGGACAAGATGAACATTGATTGTCTGGTTTATATGAAGCATTGAGTTCTGGGAACATCGTTTGTGCCTAGGACAAGAATCTAATAACCAGAGAATCACTTGCATTTCTAAAATTTATTTTGGAGGTTTATACTCTACATCTTCTGTGCCCAATTATAAGAGTTGGTACAGTAAAGGCTCTTAAAAATTAAAAAAAAAATAGTAAATTTGGGTTGGATTAATTCCAATTTTGAAAATGTTGAAGAAGCCATACTCAGTCTACGTAAAGACAGCCCACTGTTCCTGCTGAAAGAACCCCAAGTCTATTCAGACTTTACAACAAAAAAGGCCAACTCTGGCAAGACAGAGAAAATAAATGAACAAGTAATTGGGCAATTTTATTCCAGACTTTATTTTTTCTTGAATATGTAATTAATTACTTTGGACTTTGATCATGCTTTACTTTCACCTACTAGGGAAAGAAGGTTACATTTTCGATATTTAATTTCTTCCTGAGAATTTCTTAATTCAAACCATGTACACCTCTATGTGGTTAACATGTATGTTGCATAACCTCTGATGAGTTCTATTGTGCAAAGTATCTGGACACAATTTGGGATAACTATTAGAATAGAGAATACAATTTTGATCTTAGAATTTATTATATTAATGTCCTTCATGACCTATTTTTAGAGCTTTCTGGCAATAACAAGTAACTGGAACATGAGTGTCCCAAAAAAATAAGAAAAAGAATATTGCTAGGTGCAGTAAGGAGGCCTGCTGATCCCCTGATCTCCTCCCCAGATGTAGCCAGCCATGTGCTTGATCCACTACAAACCTTAATTGTTAAGCCTAACAAGAGGCAGGAAACTGCAAAGTATTAACTGAGGATATTGGGCAAGAACACTTATTTATTACTCCTCCTGTATGTATAGAGGGGACAAAATTATATTCCATTATTTGGGAGGAAAAAAATTAACGAAGAAGCATTTTCAGCTGCTTTGTTCTCTCTTTCTTTCTCTTTCTGAGAGAAATGCCTCACCTGATTATTTTGTCAGAAGAAACTTAGTTTCCTTTTATCCTGTTTCCACATCTGTCTTTTTATGAAGAGGTTGCATTTTGCCTGTTCCTTTGGGGCAGGACGTTGTTGCCCAGCAGGCTCATTAACTAGGTAAGTAAATCAGTTTAATTTAGGAATTTAAGTCCATTTTTCCTATCTATTCAATATTAATTTCTTCAATCAATTTTATCAGTAAATATAAACATAATTTCGATCTCCAATTGTTTGATCAATGTCTACATTTCAAATGATTGTGAAGGTGCAAGGGGTGCAAGGATTAGGGTGGTATTTCTATTTTGGATAAAATATGGAGGTTTTGGTACCATATGTGAACCAATGGGGTTTACTAGTTTCTCAATACCTTAAAAGTCTGATTGTTTCTAGATCCTGCATCTGTTTTTTTTTGGTTTGCCAGAATTACTTTTGATGACAGACAGTAGTCAGTGTAAAATCTGGTGTCTTCTGCCCAGAAACATCAAAACTTTATTTGAGTGATAACAGAGAATTAAAAAGAAAGATGTGGGCTCATAATACAGGAAAACTTACAAGCAATAATAAAAATATGTTGGCAATAGAGATAACTGAATTTTTGTTCCAATTACAAAAAGTCAATAGTTAATTTTGTTTTTAAAGTTTCATTTCTCCCTAAATTTATCTCACCTCAAAATAATCAACAGTAGCAATATTGTGTTGACAAATGAAAGTCTTTAATTTGAATTTAAAACTGATATTTTACACGGTCTACCTTGTTTCTGCCAAAAAGACAGTGATCACATCTTTTAGACAGGAGAAAAATTTAAAAATCCAAAAAAATTAAAATAAATCACATAGCATTTTCAACCAACAAATTATTAATGGGAATTTTTTTCCTGTTGTATACACATACAATTATTTTAAACTAATGACTTTTAATCTAATTAATAATTATCTTCCTTTTTTCTTCTTTCACATTTTCTTCCCAATCAAGAGATGTAGTATTTTTAAATTTACGATGCTATATGAATTATCTATTGCACCAGGTAGGATGATTTTGGATGCAAAGAAAACTCTACAAAAAGGGGCTTAAAGGGGGCAAAAAATATGGAGATTGGGTAGTCTTTCCCAAATGAGAACCTCTCAACAATATTATCAAGTTCTCAAGTTCTTTCTATCTCTGCTAAGCCATTTACAGTGATTGACTTACCCTCTAAGGCTTACACCCCTTTTGATCCAAAGGTAGCTACCACACTTCTAGGTGTCACAAGCAGATAAGACAATATCCAGATTCTGAAGCTGTGTTTTTCTCCTGTGAATCATTTTCAAAAACAAGGAAAACAATACCTAGGCATCTCTAGTGAAGCTCTTCTCATTACTTGGCAGAAGTTAATCTAATGCACCCTTCTGAGCCAATAAAGGAAAATGAACTGAATTATTAGAAATGATATTTAAATATTTAACAGTCATTGTAACATGGTCACCTTCCAGTTAGAACTGAATATAACTAATCAGAATGGGCAAAGGCCATCAACCATTAAAGATGAATATTCAGTTGTCTGATATCTGCCTATCTGTATAGCACTAGGAATTGCTATTGTTGTCTTAGATTAGTGGTTCTTAAACTATGTTCTTTGAAGCAGCAACTTCAGCATCATTTGGAAACTAGTTAGTAATGGAAGTCCTTGGGCTCCACCTCAAACCAACTGAGTTAGAAAGCACTGAGGATGGATGGGACCCAGCAATCTGTCTCTTACCAAGCCCTCCAGGTAATTGCAATGCATGCTACAATGTTAAAATCATAGGCATAGACAAATCATTATCCTACCCTGAAACACACAGACACCAAATAAATACCTCAACTAAGGGCTTAGTAGAGCCAATATTATAGAGGAAGAAATTGAGGGAACAGAGAACCAATAGTGTTTCTAACATATATACCTTCTCCTTTTTATCTTTAAAAAATTCAGAAATTTGGAAGAATTATAAAGAGTGGTCAGGTAATACACAAATTGAAGTAGAAAATTGATACTACATTATGGTTAATTATATTCTACTTGCTTTTAAAAATTTGTAGTGAAAGTAGTCATAAACAGACATGAATTCTTTTTTCCGTAATAATTCTGGTAAGCTGGAGTGTGCTGGAGATATTTCAAACAGAGTGAGTTAACGGATTATGTAACTCTACCAATAATTATTAAGCACCTACTATATGCCTGGTTCTAGAGTATACACGAATTATCTTGCATTTCTTCTTAAGCCGTGTTGAAATGTATCTTAAACATACATGAGAAAGGGCAAGCTTACAGTAAAGGAATTTCTTAAGTATAAGGTGATTTGATTCTTAAAACCCAACACTTTTTCTAGAAGAATCATCATATCCTTTGTTTTTTTAGAAGTGTCTGTTCATATCCTTCATTCACTTTTTGTTTGTTTTGTTCTTGTAAATTTGTTTAAGTTCTTTGTAGATTCTGGATATTAGCCCTTTGTCAGATGGATAGATTGCAAAAATTTTCTCCCATTCTGTAGGTTGCCTGTTCACTATGATGATGGTTTCTTTTGCTGTGCAGAAACTCTTTAGTTTAATTAGATCTCATTTGTTCAATTTTGGTTTTTGTTGCCATTGCTTTTGGAGTTTTAGTCATGAAGTCTTTGCCCATGTCTATGTCCTGAATGGTATTGCCTAGGTTTTCTTCTAGGGTTTTTATGGTTTTAGGTCTTATGTTTAAGTCTTTAATCCATTTTGAGTTGATTTTTGTATAAGATATAAGGAAGGGGCCCAGTTTCAGTTTTCTGCATATAGCTAGCCAGTTTTTCCAACATTATTTATTAAATAGGGAATCCTTTCCTCATTGTTTGTTTTTGTCAGGTTTGATCAGATGGTTGTAGATGTTTGATGTTATTTTTGAGGCCTCCGTTCTGTTCCATTGGTCCGTATATCTGTTTTGGTACCGGTAACATGCTGTTTTGGTTACTGTAGCCGTGTAGCATAGTTTGAAGTCAGGTAGCATGATTCCCTCCAGCTTTGTCCTTTTTGCTTAGGATTGTCTTGGCTATGTGGGCTCTCTTTTGGTTCCCTATGAAATTTAAAGTAGTTTTTCCAATTCTGTGAAGAAAGTCAATGGGAACTTGATGGGAATAGCATTGAATCTATAAATTACTTTGGGCAATATGGCCATTTTCATGATGTTGATCCTTCCTATCCATGAGGATGCAATGTTTTTCCATTTATTTGTGTCTTCTCTTATTTCCTTGAGCAGTGGTTTGTAGTTCTCCTTGAAGAGGTCCTTCATATCCCTGTAACAGGCATTTTATTTTCTTTGTAGCAATTTTGAATGGGAGTTCACTCATGATTTGGCTGTTTGTTTGTTATTGGTGTATAGGAATGCTTGTGATTTTTGCAAATTGATTTTGTATCCTGAGACTTTGCTGAAGTTGCTTATCAGCTTATGCAGATTTGGGGCTGAGACAATGGTCTTCATTTAAAAAAAAATAGATTGTTAGTCTTTGTTGTTTTCCTTCTTTTCCGTTTTGCCCTCTGATTGACTCATCTGGAAGTTCTTCTGTAGTTTTGCTTTCCAGTCGTTGTTGTATTTCTTTTACTAACACCCCTTACTATATACACTTGACCTCTGTGTAAGAACCAACTGCCGGCTATGTATCCACACCAACTCTCTTCTTACTCTTTCTTTCCCATAAATAAAATATAACACTGAAAACATTTTTACTTTTTTACATCCCCACCCACAGATGAAACTCTGGAAAGTACTTTATTTCTTCTGCTCCACTTCCATTCAGCAGGTTTTGCTGGATCACTTAGAACCTTTAGTTCTTATAGCAGCTTGTGTCTTCTATTTTAAGAAACTATAGCTAGGAATGATTACATATTATCAGTCACTGTATCCTTACCCACCACTTACCACTGCGTTTTTCTTTTCCTTTTCCTCTCATTGAGATCACCGATCTGATCTATCTATTAGAGTTTGCTTGAATGTTGAGCTCTTATTAAATGTAAAGATATAGGCTATGAAGCCTACATACTCTCCAATATTTTATTGCCAAGTGAAAGCTTTCTTACCTAGGTAGAATGTTCTTTGGCTGAAGTCTATTTCTCTTGAGTTTATATTATATGCTTTTATAATGTCTAGGGTCACTGGTGAGAAATTTTTCTTTTCCTTTGTCTGTAACTTTAGCTTTGTGTGTGGCAGAATTAAAAATTCTTTAAATTTGGAGTTCAGGAATTTTGCCAGGATATACCTAGTTCTGTGTTCCACCAATCTTGCCCAGAATTTAATGAACATTTTAATTTCCCGATTCAAGTGTTCCTTCACACCAGGGAAATTTTCTTCTCTATTTGTTTAATTACTGTCTCTCCTCCATCTGTTCCTTTTTTTCTTCTGAAACCTCTATTATTCACATGTTATGTCTTCTGTATCTGTTCTCAATTTCTCTTTTCTTCCACTTCATGATTTTTATCACTTTGTATTTTTGCTCTGCGTTTTGGGATATTCTTCTACTTGATTTCCCAGACCACTAATTCAAATCTTAACAGTGATAATACACTTCCTTTATTCAATCTTTAAATTTTTGGTTGAAAATCATGTTCTTATACTTCCAATAAGTTATTCTTTGTGCTGTTCGGAATTTTCAGTGATAATAGATAGATAGAGAGATAGCTAATATATAGATAGAAATATAGGAATAGACATAAATTTATGAAACTGGAAATTTAGTATATATATTTTTTTCCTGTACCTTTCCATGGTATTTGATATGCTTTTAAAATGACTCTTTAATGTTCGCCTTGAATCTTATTGACTACATCAAATTTATTAATACCTAAGCATTTAGTAACCATTATTGAGCTTTTTGGCTATAAGTGTTTTACTCTGTAAAATTTTGCTGTGGCAATCCTTTCAGTTGTGCATATTCTAGAAGTTGAGATATAAATGTGTTAATATCTAGGGCTTGAGCCATATTTTGAGTAACTTGTTTTCTTTGGCTTCATTGTTTACTTTATGAAAAATTTCTGCAATAAAGGCATATTGCTTCTATAGTAGAAAACATGCTTTTTTCTTTCTTTCTTTCTTTCTTCTTTCTTTCTTTCTTTCTTCTTTCTTTCTTTCTTTTTTTTTTTTTTTTTTGACAGAGTCTTACTCTGTTGCCCAGGCTGTAGTGCAGTGGCACGATCTTGCCTCACTGCCACCTCTGCCTCCCAGGCTCAAGCAATTATTTTGCCTCAGCCTCCTGAGTAGCTGAGATCACAGGCATCTGCCACTATGCCCAACTAATTTTTGTATTTTTAGTAGAGGAGAGGTTTCACCGTGTTGGCCAGGTTGGTCTCAAACTCCTGATGTCAGGTGATCCGCCTGCCTCGGCTTCTTAAAGTGCTGGGATTACAGGCATGAGCCACTGCACCCGGCCAGAAAACCCATATTTTTAAGTAAATTTAAAAGCTTAACGAGAGAAAACAAAAACAAGTCTGTTTATAGTACAAATACACCTTCTTTGATGTTTATATATTTCTCAACTCTCTAACCATCCACCCTTTCCTCTTCTTTGATTACTTCCCTCTATCATTTGTATGTATTTATATAATTTCTTTATAATAACATTTCCTGCAAGGGAAGGATGATTTTATTCATTTACATAGATCTCACAATGTTAAAACATTGCTTTGAAAAATGCAGATAAACAAAAAATGAAAAATTAATGGAAAAAAGTCATTAGTTTAAGTTCCATTACTAATACCGTGCTCAATTTCCATGCTAACTTTTTACACAGGTAAAATTTTAAACTGAGACAATTTTTAGCAACATGAACCAGGAAAGTAAATTCATATATTCATTCATTTTTTTCCATTCCTTGTTTGTTAGTTAATTCATCAAACATTTATTTAGCACTAATTATTCTGCAGAACCTCAGCTTGGAGCTACATATCCTTTGCTCTTCTTTTAAAATAATAAATGTCCCAAAGGCACTCTTTCTCTCCCCTTACACTTTACTGGCTTGGTCTCAACTGGTAATGGTAAACATGTCCCATTTTACTCATTCAATTCATTTTTAAAGTAAGAAATGTCTCAGTTCTATTGTTGAAATAGCATTCTATCTTCTATTGCATGACAGATATAACTATATTGTTTCTAAGAAAAATAATGTCCTGATTTGGTATACATGATGCTTCTTATTTAATAGATTAGAAAAAAATTTTTAATCTTTCTGTTTACTCATTTCCACCTTCATCAACCCTCCAAAAAGATTGGTACTTTGGGACAATATTAACTTTTGTGAAGTCAGCAGAGAAGTGTTAGAGAAATCCTTTAGCCTCAGAGTTGGAAGCTGTAATCACTTTGGCTAAGTGTACAAAATAGAAAACAGCCTAAATCCTGCCATCAATTGTGAGCTGCAATGTTATTCGTGTGTGCAGACAGACTGAACAAAATATCGTAAGGACTGTGAATAGCCTCAAGCATTGTAACAGCGATGCTGACTAATGTGAGGCAAATGCTGCCAACAGATTATGGGCGAGCAAAATCTTACAGGTAACTGAATTTTAGTACTCAAAAGCATATCGTTATTTTAATGAATATCTTTGCACCCCAATTTGTATGTGCTATTTTCCTAACTAAAGAGCAATCAATCAAGCTGATGGACAAAATACAACCCATGGGCTATCGAGGCATCAGTTTTAGCCATTTGATTTTAATTATCTCAGTTTCTTAAAATCAAAGTCAACAAAGGTTCACATAGTAAACCTTTGTAGTATGAGGCAACAAATAGAAATAAGCCCTACTAAAGGCTACTCGGTAAGCATACTGATTATTTTGTTTGCCTTTCTAGGCTCAATAATCTAAACAGAAATTATGTGTCGGATTCCTGAGACAGCTCTCATTTGCGATGGATGCATCAAAAACAAAACAAATGAAACTGTCATATATAAAAATGAGGGCCCAGCATGGTGGCTTACGCCTGTAATCCCAAATTTTGGGGAGGCCGAGGCGGGCAGATCACCTGAGGCCAGGAGTTCGAGACCAGCCTGGCCAAAATGGAGAAACCCCATCTCTACTAATAATACAAAAAAATTAGCCAGGCGTGGTGGTGTGTGCCTGCTACTTGGGAGGGTGAGGCATGAGAATCGCTTGAACCCAGGAGGCAGAGGTTGCCGTGAGCCAGGATTGTGCCACTGCACTCCAGCCTGGGTTACAGAGTGAAACTGTGTCTCAAAAAAATAAATAAAATAAAATAAAATAAAAATGCAAAAAAATCCTATGAGAGAAAGATCATATCTTAATAGAGAATGACAACCATGTAATTAACATGGGTCAAAGTCTTAAAAAGTCTACTAATTCTGTGCAGCATGATACTGGAACTGACTTATAATTATGTCTCACTAAGGAATAAGTGAAATTCTTAGCTACGTTAAAGAAATGTTCTACAATACCTCACTCTGGATTATCTCTTTGATTAACTCAGTAGCTTATGTTCTTCTAGTGGGTTCTCTGTTGGAATGGTAGGTGCTTCATATCAGTGTATTAAACTAATTGAAAATAATTTCCATGGCTGCATGTCTAGGTTAAAATTCTTTTGTTTGCAAGTAGCAAAAACCCACTCAGGTTAGCTTTAATAGAAATAGAAAACATATGATAAAACTAAACCTGTAGCTCATGGACTTTGAGGGGGTGGGGAGGTATTTAGATCAGCCTTTGGGGAAAAAGGACTAAAAAGACATCAGGAATTAAGGCAGTTCCTCTGTTTCTCTAGCTATCTTCATTCATTTCTTCCCTGTCTTGCTTTCCCTCTCCCCTCACTCTTTAAAGCCGTGGAGTCTTTCAAATCTGATTGATTCGGAGTACCTTAAATTCTGCTCTTCTGCCTGAAGTTTCCCTGCTCCTCTTTTATGTGGGGAAAATGTCAGTCCAACTGCTTTGTAGTCACAAATTTTAGTACAGAAAAAAAGCAAGAATTAACTAGTATTTCTATACCTCAATTAAAAATTCATGCTCTATCCAGGTGTCTAAACCAATTGCAAATAGCTACGTCCAGGACAATGAAGTCACCCAGAACAATCACAGCTGCCAGGACCCTCAATGAGAGCTTGGCAGATGAATGGAAAGGTCTTTATTACACTATCTAAAAAAAGCCTAAAATATTTTTGCAGTGAATTTAAGATATAAGCACTCCTGGTCCATGAAGGAAAAAAGAAGAAAAAGAAATCATTTCTAAAACTGCTGCAGTCCAAAAGGTATATTAATGCAAGTCACTTTTCAGACCTTGAAATTGTACAAGGATAGCTTTATAGCTTCTTTGGGAAAAATTCCTAACTAAGCAGTCTGTTGAAATAGAGGGCTAGTATGTAATATTGGCGATCTTGTGTTTCACATACAGAAATAGATGCAGAAAGAGTGCAGGGAAAGTAAATTATTTCTTCTTTTTAAGGAGTTTTGAACTCAAATTAGGGTGTGATTAGATATACATATTTGATATATCAAGAGAAACATATTAGTTAGTTTAAAGTAAAGTGCTAGGTAGTATAGTATGAGTTACTAGGGGCACTGGAAAACAATTACTAATGTAGATTGCCATAGCGAAAAAAATTTCTTGTTGATGACTAGACTGTTTCTGGGCCTTTTAAATGTATATTGGAATGTAGGAAGAAAAGATGGGTGGGGAAAAAGGGGACCAGAATTATAAAGATAAAAAGAAGAATTGTTTAGAGAATGACTAAAAGACACAATAAGTTACTATCAGAGAAAATTTTGATAGGGCAAACATGTCAGATAAAATATACTGATTACACAGGCAAATGTTTAAGTTGATTCCTTTCTAAAACAATTAGAAAGAAATTGTTCTTATTAGATTAATGTGACAACTTTTTTGACATCCAAACATTATAACCTGAGATGTAAAGTGCTGACAATATTATTTTTGTTATTATCAACAGAAGTCTAGGAATGGATAATCCATAATTTTCAGAATAAGAAATGGATACATTGTTGTTGCTAAAATAGATTTTTTTTACTACAATCCCTAGAATATTATAAATGAATGAATTTATTCAACAGAGAGATGGTAAGCACTTAGAAAAGAATGTAGTTTCTACACAACAAGCAGAGTTAACCTCATGTTTAATAAGATAACTGGACAGGAAAACAAGGAAAGTCCTATAATATAATGCATCTTGATCACAGCAAAAACAAAAAAAAATGATGGTGGCATAACGATATTTAGATAAGTCTATCAATCTTAGTAGTAAACACAGAATCTAATTCTGGATATTTTTTAAAGAAAAAAATGTAAAGGATACCTTAAAAAGAGCTGATTAAAAGGAAACCACTTTTTCTAACAGGCTAGGTCATATATCAAAATTACTGGGAAGGATGGTGAATCAGGTTAGAGGTTCAGGTGCCAGACATCTAGCCCAAAGCCAAAGGACAGATATATTCTGAGGATCATCTCACCAGCAGTACTGATCATATGATAGAGTTCTCGGTGTTTTAGTTAGGGAATACAATATTGCCTAGTGGCTAAAAATACAAGCAGTGAGATGAGAGAGTTCAGGCTTCCCATCTTCTTTGTAGTTATGTTATTTTGTAGTTTATGTTACCTTGGGTAAATTCTTGTTTCCTTGTCTGTTTCACATAAGTAAAGTACCCACGTAAGATGGCTGTTATCTAAACAAACTGCTTAACATAGTAGTGGCTGCCCAATAAGTGACAAGGAGGGGTAGGAGTATAGTTGTTAATTTACTCAATTTTGACTAGCAGAGCCACAGGGCTGGGGGATAATGATCTTAGTGCTAACATCCATTCCTGGTCCCTAGAAAAGGAAGAGTAATTCCATTATTCATTGTACTGCCTAGGTAATATATAGCACTGTGTTCAGTCCTGTCTGTTATATTTTAGGAAGAATTTTGAAACCTAGATATTTAATATTTGATATTTGGAGGAATTTCATGTAGAAATAAAGTAAAAATTCATCTGCATAGTTTCATACGTGAGAGTGGGAACTAATGAGTTGGAATTACAGGGACATAGATTTCAGATCATATAAGAAACAACGCCCTAATGAATATGGAAATAGGGTGCTCTTTCATCTCCAGAAAGGAATAGAGTGACTTTTTCTGAAGTAATGAGAACCACAGACATCTTCAAGCAAAAGTTAAATGAGTATTTTTAGTGATATTATGGGGTTCCTGTATTTTGTGAAATTTTTAAAAGCCCCTAGGATCTTTTCCCATGACGAATGAATTGGTGTGTTAACCTACCTTGAAAAACATATTATACAAGTTAACCTTGAAAAGAGTGAGAAGATCAGTACAGCAAATTACCAACAACCAAGCTGGTAATATAACCAACTTATATTCAAAAATCTACTCTGTAATGATAAATGTTTTGATGGTGATGGAAATGCTAATTACCCTAATTTGATCATTACACATTGTATACACATATTGAAATATCACTCTGTATCCCATACATATGTACAACTGTTATGTGTCAACTAAAGGTAAAAGGAAAAAATAAAAATAAAAAATTACTTTGTAATGTATCAAATACCCTTTCTCCTACTTAACAAAATTCTATTAATGCTGCAAGAAAAATAATGACAAAATCAAGCTACCCTAAAAATCTCTGTTGCTTAGGTGGCCAGCTTTGGAGTTTTGTGTTAACAAGAGTGAAAGACATATTTTATAAACATTTTACACGTACCAAAAAATCAACAGTGAATCTTTCAGTTGCCTCAGAAAAACAGAAAATAATGTCAGAAATCAAATGAATATAACTGAGGCTTTTAAAGTTAGGAGCAATTTATAAAAGTTGATATTCATACTAAATTTTATTGCTCTCAAATTACAGCATAATGGTACACCTTAAGGAATAAAAAATGAAATAATAAAGGAATTTAATTTTTTTAGTAACCTTCTAAAAAAGACAAACTCTGTTTCTCATGAGAAAAAAAAATAAAGAAATGTGATTTCAGAGAGGAGCTGAAAAGACTATGATTCCTAATCAAAATGCCAAGGTAAGCTATGGGTAGTGTGAAATTAGCATTCTATTGATTTTGAAACAATTTCCTTTTCATGTGGAGAAAACATATGTGAAGATGAAGTTGATTTAGCCTAGGTAGAACATCATTTTCTTCTAAACTGTTTGTAAGGAAATGCACTTAAATCTAAGCATATTTAGTTAAATTCTAGACAGAAACATGCCAATTCCATCTACCAATCTACTAATCCAGGACAAGTTAGATCTCTGCAAAATAGAAGCAAAGATCACAGGAATCCAAGGAGCAACAAAGCAGTGCACTGTAGAGTTAAAGAGATGATGAGATGTGCAGTTTGTGGCTTCAATTCTCCACTCAGAAACCCTTTCACCTTGCAGGATCTCTGTTTTCCTCCGGCCTTTTTTCCCTGAAAAATGAAGAAAAAATATCTTTTGATTATATTGTGTCTCTATAAAGATATTGGCATACTGTAAATTATGCAAGAATGAGAGTATAATTATTTTAAGTAATTGCAGAATAGAAGCCTCAGATGTACACATTGGTTAATGGAACAATTCTCTGAAGCTGATTTCCATGTTAGGAATGCAAGTGCTCAGAATTTCAGACACACAAAATGGTTAAAGTGAAAAACAATAATTTATCAAACTTGCCAAAGTTAAATTCTAAACCTAGCATTAATATTTTTGTTATCATCTTAGTGCATCTGGTAAGTATTGAGAAAATGGAAATTAGCATAAAGTGGCCTACATTGCAGATGTCACACGACTATCTTTTTTTTTTTTGATGGGGTCTGGCTCTGTTGCCCAGGCTGGAGTGCAATGGTGCGATCTTGACTCACTACAGCCTCTCCCTCCCGGGTTCAAGCCATTCTCCTGCCTCAGCCTCCCAAGTAGCTGGGACTGCAGGCATGTGCCACCATGCCCGGCTAATTTTTGTATTTTTAGTAGAGACGGGGCTTCACCATGTTGGCCAGGCTGGTCTCAAACTCCTGACCTCAGCTGATCCACCCGCCCTGGCCTCCCAAAGTGTTGGGATTACAGGCGCGAGTCACCACAGCTGGCCACAACTATCATTTATCTCACTGTTCCCATCAATAAGTACCATGGGAAAGTATAAAAATAAATAGAACAATTTCAATCCTGTGGTAGATTCTGCATATGTCTTATTTCAACAACCTTTAAAAATCATACAATTATGCTCATTTTGGAATGGAAGAAAGAGGTTCAGAGTAACTGTGACTTGTCTGCAACACAATTAGTGAGAAAAAGAAATGAGTTTTATTTCAGGCCTGAGTTAATTCGAAATCTAAGTTTGTATTACTGTAAATTTTTTTTTCAAAATATGATGGTATCTTCCTAACCAGCATATGGATCTTCTGATGACTGTATAATACAATATTAAAAAGATAACTTGCTTCTCTGTTACTCAAGCTTTGTGTCTTACCATTCCTGAAGACATCCCTGATCATATTTAGCCCTGGACAAAATGGCCTGTTTTCTATCTTTTTCTTAATTGCCCATAAAAAAATAAAAGAATCACTAATTCTTATTCTAGAATAAGATCTACAGTCTCAAATTGCTGAGATACTAAGTGCTTTAGGCCCAAAGTTACAGTATTGACCTTTAAAAATATTGATGAATGTGTCCACCAAGGCATAAGAAAAAGAAATTTGAAGAGTTAAAAAACGGGGGATAATATAGTTCATAACCAAAAGAAGAACAGAGATATAAAGAAGATATAGAAAGGCTGTCTAAGACAACGGACAATCTTGGGGTTGTCAAAAGACAAAATCACAACATACTTCGTAACATATCTAATTGGCTTTTATTTGTGATTCGTAAATCATGGCACCATCCTATTCTATAAAACAGAATGATGTTCCCACTGGGAAAGACCAGAACAGTGAGTTTTGACAGGTGGAAACAAGGAAACAAAACAACAGAAAATAAAAAAGTGTTTAACATCAAATTACTTCAGGCCACTTTTTTAAGGGCTAAGGCAGAGGGGACTTTCTTATTATACTTACTCAGGTACTGGAATCTCCTGTTTTCAGGAAAACTGGTCTGCCTTAAAATTGCAGTTTGCTTACGAGGCACTTAACGTGAGAGGCTCCATTTTGTTTTGGTCCTATCTGTTGGGGCTTAGTGCAGGGGCTCAGTCCAAGACGATGGCCTCTCATTTTGTTTAACAGGGTATAGGTCCAAAAATGGAGAGAAGAATTATTTTCCTTTTTATTAGACGACCACATAGAGGACTAGTGCCACTAAAGATTTGTTCTGTTATCATAAGTGTCATCGTTGCCAGCTCTGTACTGGAATACGACAGGGATTATCTGCAAAAATAAATTGTTTGTTGGATATTACATTATATTCTCTAATCAAATATAGTGGTTTTTTCCTTAATTGAAAATGGGTCATTCTTTCTATCATTTAACAATTCAAACTGATTTTTTACATGACTACACACCTACTTGCCTTATCCACCCACAACTAACTAAAATAGATAAGTTTAATTTGACCATAGAATCAACAGAATTGTTCTGTTATTAATAATTTTGGGGGTTTTAAAGGTAAAAAAAAAAAAATTTTAGTTACTTGTAAAAGTCAGATACATGAGCAAGATACTGATTTTGTTTTAAAAACATGTGCATCTATTCCATAATAAGCAAATATCACTCATCCCAAGTCAGTTTTCATTCAATTATCACATAAATTACAAAGACAACCAGAAGCATCTTTCTTATCTATATTTGGTGACATCAAGATGCTTCAATTGACTGAATATATTATGTTAGCACCGAATCTTGTTGGCAAGAGCTTTATCTGACAACCTCCGCATTCCTCACCCTACCATCTGTTTTCCTTGATCCTTAGTCATAAGGAAAAAAATATATTTTTTGTAACATCCATATCAAGCTAACCTAATCACAGATTTCCACTGACTTCAGAGAATATTCAGCATTTAGATTATTACCCTGAATGTGCAAAGAAAGATGTGAAAATGATTCAGAGAACTATGTAAGTGAAGCAGTGTCACCATTGGAAGAACATACAGATGCTCTTCTACATTCTGAATTCCAGTGAACTAAGGCCAAACATCATGCATTGAAACATATTGCAAAATGAGTTATTTTTAAGAGCAGATTGAAAGTACAAACTGACTTTCGATGATGTACTCTAGTAGATATGTTTTCACATATCATCCATTTGATTTGACAGCAGATTCATACTGCAAGTCAAGTTTGCCTTTGTAAATGTATCAATCATTGAAATTGCTACTGGCCTATATATTGATGACTTCATTACAACCAACACATTGGCCTTAACTTATACCTAGTAGCTTATTTCTCCTAACTCTTTCTAACATCTTTGATCTCTAAACATATCATTAATCTGAATATATTCAATGTTTATGAGCACAGACTGTACAACATGAAGAATAATTTCTAGTATGGGCTGTGTAATTATCTTAGGTTCATTCAGTCACCAGCAAGTTAATTAAGACCTTCTATATCCTCTTGGTGTGCTTAGGGTAAGATCTAGTCTTGGCTCTCAAGCAACTTCCACCTTCTTGAATAGGGAATATACACTTTCAATATGTTTTTTTTTTTTTCTTTAAATGAACTCAAAAACTCTTCTTCAACAATAGCAGTTGCTGAGAACTCAATATGATCTCAATAGTTTGTTTAGAAGCAGCCACAATCCCTGTGCTGATGGTGATAGGCATAAGGTGATCATGTGGATGACCATATCTAGAAATACCTTGTCTCCAGCCATACCCATGTAATTGTGCTCTTACTTGTACCACATGAACTTTCTCCATATTGGACATACTCTGAGGATAAAGACCCATTTTACTCATGTTTATATCCCTCCTTAATCTAATAAGATGCTTGGCACATAGAAAAAAAATAAGGAACACACTTTTTGAATATGAAGGAAATAAATTAACTCAAACTTCTAAATGGCTGCCCGTCAATCACCCATAGTTTATATTAAGTCAGTTTTGTGATTCTGTCATCTTCCACGTACTTTATATTACCCTACATAGGAACAGTATTTCCTTTGTTATTTTTCCTGAGTAGAAGCATTTGATCAAAAGCTCTACAATTACAAACAAATATTTATCACCCTGACAAAAGAACATTATTATTCCATTCAGACAGCAACTTTTGTAGCTGAGAGTTACAATAGAGTTCTGTGAAAATAGTCCACATCAGTTCCAGTCAAGGTATCTGCGGATTTATTGGAAATAATTTCAAAATGGCTCCACTGGTATATAGGATAGTGATAATTGTTGGACAAAGCATTGATGGTTTTCTGCAGTCTCAACTACTTTAGAAAACTTAGTAATCATCCAAAGTTACTTCTTATGAATGATTGCAGCTTTCTTTCAGGCATTCGGTGCAAGCCTCATTGATTCTCTTCATGATTTATTAAGCCAGGGCACTTCTGTGGTTAAGTGACAGAATTCAGATTTCACTGTACTATCTTTTGTAATGGTTTTTAAAAAGCTTTATGGAAGAATATGAAGGTTGTATATTGCCTAAATTAAGTGTGTACTTATTCAAACAAATGTGACTTGTTTTCAAACAATTTCAGAACTACTCCTAGCTGATGTTTACATCAGAGATAAAATTATTTGTCTTTGGAGTATAATTGAAACACTTAGGCAAAAACCGCGTCTATATTTTTTACATTATTTTAACTAGGACTTAGTTGGAAATAGGATTATCCAATCAATACTGACCAAGATCTGGGGAACCAGATGGGTTAAAATATTGAGAAAAGAGTGAGATAGGTGTTCATCCTCAGAGAGAAATAACATTTAAAGATTTGTAGGTAATTGGCCTCAGAAGAATCTAAAAGCCACTAGTGAAGACTAGACCATTGAGAACAGAAACAAAAAAAGGAAATATATTCCTGAAGGATGGAGGACAGAGGAATGAAAGATTTTAGTTTAGCAGAACTTGAATATTACCTGAAGAACTAAGAAAAAACCCAATTCTATGTTGATACAACAAGGTTGCAGTGGTTAGAAATGTAGTATACCTCAAGGTCCACATCATAGTCAATGAAAAGTCGTGTTACTAGGCTTGGTGTATAAAGTTGAAGTAGGATCAAAAGCCTGCTGGGGTTTGATCCTAAAGAAAATAATTAATAGCCCAGATATTTTTTTAACTTACCCAAAGGTTTCAGATTCCATGGAAGAGCTAAATTTACATAAGAAACCTAAAGGACTCCAACATCAAGGGTCAGAGGTCTGCAGGAGCACTCATTGCATTTATAGCCTCTTCTCTCTCTGTACTTCATGAAGGTCATGGACATCTAAGGGCATTTCAGGAAGAGAAGATGAAAATTATAAAACTTTAATGGCTATCTCGAACTCTTTGTGTAAAAATGTGCAAAAAGAATGTATCTTTAGTTTGCTGATTGCTTTTTTAGAAAAAAAAATACAGGAATTTTCTGGCCTTTCAACAAGGTGGAATGTTGGATAGAGGAAAGATTTATCTTCAGGTAGAATCATGATGAAGAGGTGACATTTTCATTGTCTTGAACTTATCAAGAGATTCAGCTTACTACCTGGAGAAAGGAAGGAAAGTAGAGAGAAAGAGGGAAGGACTGAAAGAGAGAGAGGGAGAGAAAGAGAAAGAAAGGAAGAGGCTCCTATGATTTTATTCTTTTCAACTACCATATCATTATGTGTCACTCTTTAACTTTTTTCTTTTAAAAAGGCATTTTCTTTGGACTGGAGGGAACAATAAGAAAAAGTAGAAAATAATGCTTTGAAAAGGAGCACCAATAGCTATATTAGTGAAATTATCCCCCCTTTTCCCTCTTCATCTTTCTCCACCTCCCTTAATAGTGTGAATTTGAAATATCAATCCACAACTGCATATTGCTCCTCTCCCCTCCAGGTATGAAAAAACCAGTGTGTGGTATGTACACGTAATTCAAAAAACATTTCTGAATGAGATCACTGCCTCTATGAAAAGGTTAATAAAAGCAGAGCCTGCTGTGAGGAATTCATTACTTTATGCACAATGGGTATAGAGAGGCTAATAATAAATTATAATTAGCCATTTCATAATACATTTCATAAATAACACTGATTTGGATAACTAGGTTTTTTAAAAGCAACTCGATATGTTTCACCTCTCAAAATATTTAAAACATATAAATAAACAGAATAAATCTGTACTGACCATCCATTGATGTTCAATGTAATTTCTCTAAGAAACCACGTAAGAAATTAGGGAAGCAAAACCAAAGACTGGGAACCCCTGAAATTTTTGTGAGTTTATAAACATGCCATAAGTTGATTAATTTGCTTGCCCTTCTTGTCAGCTACCATGAGTTTTCTCTCTCTTCTGCAATTACAAACATGCAAATATGATAGCCTCAATGGAATGTAGAAAGATGACTCTAGATCACTTAATAATGTATTCTTTTGGGGCAGATTCATACCCTTCTGACCTCTGTGAAAAGTTCAAATCCTTCTTTGGGTTTTTGACTTCAGTGTATGACCCTTGAGCCAGTGTTTTAAACTACCTGAGACTATTTTACCATCTGTAAAAACAAAAGCAATAAAACCTATTTTACAATTCTTACGGATGTTTTCGTGAAAAATAAAAGTGTGCATTATGTACCTTGAATAGCTTAAAGTAGAAGGTGTTGGGATTAATCATGGCATTCCAAATCACTTATTTCTCTAACTCTGAGGTCCCTCGAGTCTATTCCTAAAATATTATAAGACCATTCTGGGATATGAATTACCCCTGCCAGCCTTGAAAAGGATAATAAATACCACAGTAAAAATACAGTCTTCATTCATTCAGTAATTGTTCTGAACATCTACTATTTGGTTCCAAGTATTATATCATTTGCTGTGTACAGTGATGAATGAAATAAACATCATCATTACTTTGATGGAGGTTATATTTAATGACGAAGCAAAAAAATATATTTTACAGTACTTTTAGGAAACAATCTTCTTTTATGAAGAAATAATAGGAAGCAAATGTTTACAAGCTAATCAATATGAATAACCAGTTTGTGTTAGACCAAAGCATGTTTCTTCTATGGACACCAAAAATTTAAGGATTGTAATTTATGATTTAATTATCATTCATACCTCTGGACGTTTGCTCACTTTATTTTTTTTTGCTTGCCTGGACCCAGATGCATGTTCAGATGATGACTTTTTTTATTTGTATATAAAAAGACAGTTTTAATGAGCTAAAACCTTGGTTGTCATTGACTACATTCTGAATGTTCTTCTCAAGGTCAGAGTGGCTGAGTTTTCAATTCAGAAGCAGGTATATGTGATCAATTTCCAAGGTTGAACACCGTTCACAAAATATCGGGGGTATGTCTCCATGTCATCAAATCACTAGAGAGTCCTGTAATAAGACAGCCCATGGCCATTTCTGGCTGGAAATATGCCAAAAATACAAGTCATCCTAAAAAGTTCTGACCAAATGCCAAATGCTATTTCTGCTACATGAAACAATTCAACTGTCAACAAACCATTTTACAAGAATTTTACTTAAATTATTCCCCTGTGAGAAATAACTTGTCCTATAAAAAGAGACTAAATTTTGAATTAGACCTGTGAACAATTAAAAAACCATAGAGTCATTCAATTCTCTTCTGGGTTAGATCATGGATTCCTAGTAGGTAGTAGAATAAAAGAACAGATCACAATGTGTCTGTACGTGTATGTGTGTGTGTAAAATCGACAATTTATTCTTTTTCACTACGATCTTTGAGTCTAGATTTGGACAAAATTTCCCCACTAACTTGTGTCTGTAATCTACCAAAAGACAGGCTTAGGGGGAAAAAAGATATCAAGGCTGATTAATAGCTCATCAAAATCATCCTACCAGTAGAGATTCATCAAGATCAACTGAGTAATGGTCCGACCAAGTTAGTGAAAGTCAACAAAGTGCTGACAGAGTACATCTTAAACTTCAGAATTATAGCTTTGAATTGGTTAGCTAAGATAATTGATGCTATATTTGCCTCAGTAAAACTTCAGTTCACCAGAAGATGAAAGAAAAGAGGTTCTGTCCATATGAGTTCTTCTGATTAACAAAACACAAAGCAGAACACTTTTCTTGCAGGAATTTTTTCATTTCCCCCCTTTAATAAGTACATAGAAGATTCAATCTTTCATGATACAGGTTCCTGTTTTGCTTCAAGCTCCTTGAATCTATCAAAGAAGAGCAGTTAAAGAAGCCGCTTGATATATTAAAGACACACACAAAAAAGTTCAGGGGGCATTGTAAAAGTTGTGAAAAATGGGGTTGATAATTTTAAAGTAAAGGATGCGAGAGATAACATAATGCAGTGATTAAACAGGTACTGTGAGACGAGGCTTCCTAAATTCAATGTAACTCCCTAATTTCTTAGGTGTGTAGCATTGGGCAGTGCTTTGGTTTCTTCAACAGGTTGTTATGAGGATCAACATTTTAAAAGCTCTTTGAACAATGCCTGCATCAGATTTACCATATGTTAAGTATTTCTTTAATAAATAATACACAGGGACGAATAATTTTCACAGATAACTCATAATTGGCTTCTAAAGCCAAATGAAAACAAGACAAAACGAAAAATATTTTTAAATATTTTGAATACAAACCACATCATTAGAATAAGAAAATGACCTTTCCCAAGGTGACCACTTAGAACAAACATTAATTTGAATGTATCAGTATGTAGAGGCATATTTCTTAAAAGCTATTTTATTTCTCTGGAATCCCACCATATATGATGGCCTAGTTCTGTCTGCTAATCATATCAAAGATTTTGTTTTAGTTGTTCAAATTCCTCTGGAAGAGGAAGAGAGCTTTGAAATCAGAAAAGTGAAATTTGGTGCATTAGACACAATAAGAGATTCTTCCTTTTAAAACTAATGAAATGTCATTACCTTTGTAGTTAAAATCAAAAATGAATAGGATGAAGTAGAGCTATTAGGAGTCAGAGATAGAATTTATTACAACTAACTAGAAATATAGAAACACTAGAATTACTTAGCTGTTGTGTGTTTGAGTGATTAATGGTCTGAAGAAAGGTTTCTTTTTAAAAACTACTCTGCATATCACAATTTATAGGAGTTGAAAAACATAGTAATTTTTGGTTTCAACCCCAAAGAATCAAAATTTTGAAAGCTTATCTCCAAATTTCAGTTGTGAGCAACTGGCTAATTTAGAAATATTTCATATTTTAATTTGTTAAGTTATATTTCCCCAAGTCCAAAAAAGCAACTGAAAAACAGAAAATCTATTAAAATAATGAGGGGCAGGGGCAGAATTTTGTTTCATTTTGTTTAACACACAGCCAATCGGTCACCTTTCTTTTGCTTTATTTTCATCTTACTCTATTTTTAAGTTAATTTAATTTTTAAATATTACTTTAAATTGACAAATAATCGTACATATTCATGGGGTACATAATGGTGCTTTGATGCAGATAATCTACAGTGTTCAGATTAGGATAACTGGCATAGCCATCATCTCAATCCTTTATCAATTCTTTGTGTTGGGAATGTTCAATATTTTTGTAGGTATTTGAAAGTATATATTATTGTTAACTATAGTCATCCTACAGCATTGTAGGACATTAACACTTATTCCTTCTATCTGGCTGTAATTTTGGATCCTTTTACAAATTCCTTTCTTTCCCTCCTTTACCCCTACCCTTCCAGCCTCTAGTATCCTCTGTTGTACTTTTTACTTCTATGAGATCAACTTTTTTATCTTCCGAGTATCAATCAAGACATATAGTATTTAACTTTCTGTTTCTTAATTATGTTGCTTAACATAATGTCCTTTAGCTCCACCCTTGTTGGCTCCAGGGGTGAAATTTCATTCTTTTTCATAGTTGAATAACAGTATTCCATTGTGTGTGTGTGTATGTGTGTGTGTGTACATATAAAAAAAAATATATATACACACCACGTTTTCTTTATCCATTCATCTGTTGTTGAACACCTAGCTTGTAGTTCTATTTTATTTTATTTTACCGTTAGCTTGTGGTTTTATCATTGACAGAGCTAGACATAATCAGAGAATTTTCAGATGTAGAAATAATGTGTGCACATTATCATAAAAAGGTATCAACACATGACGACTATGCTAAAGGAAGAAATGATGTAGAAATTAGGATGATGGAAATTGTAAGTGGATTTAATGATTGTCAGTTTCCTCAATGACCCACTCTCACCATATGAATAAAATCTCCTGAGTCAAACCTAAAAATGCTGACATCATCTTCCATCTCTCTCTCCTTTCACTGACTCTGGACCAGTCCACTCCAGCTTCATTGCTATCTCTTGAAATCACCAAAACCCTGCTATGTTAGTCAGGGCTCTGGGTTCTCCAGGGAAACAAGATAAACAGGATGTAGAGAGATTGAGAGAGACAGAGAGAGAAAGAGAGAGAGAGGTGAGAGAGAGAGAGAGAGGTGAGAGAGAGAAAGAGATTTATTTTACCGAATTGGTTTATACAACTGCAGAGATGCAAGTCCGAAATCTGCAGACTGAAGATCCAGGAAAGAGCTGCCGTCTGAGTTGAACGGTGGCCCTGCTGCTGTCAGAAGTCCCTCTTGCCTGGGGGAGGTTATACCAGTCAGGCCTTTAATTGATTGGATGAGCCCTACTCACATTATGGAGAGAAATCTGTTTTACTCAAAGTCAGCTGATTTAAACGTTAATCTTACCCAAAAAATATCTTCACAGAAACATTCAGAATAATGTTTGAACAAGTTATCTGGGCATATGACCCAGCCAAGTTGACACATAAAATCATTGCATCTCCATATCCCACTCAAGGCCTCTGGCACCACTCTGTCTGGTGGCAATACCCCTTCACCAGATATCTGTGCAATGCTCTTCTTCTCTCCCCTCCTTCAGGTTTCCTTTATCCCCATGATGCGTCTCTGTGGTACCCATCATCATTTGACTGATGATATGGTCACTTGCTTTTGTTTCTTTGTGTGTTTATTTTTGTTTAGTATTCACTTTCCCCACTAGAATGAGACAGGAGATATTGTCTATTTTGTTCACGACTGCTGTCCCACATCTTGAAAAGTATTGGTACATTATAGGTGATATAGGAGTCAAAAGGAATGATTTAGGCAGATAGTGAGGGTAAGGAAGTCCTCGGAAAGATTTTCCTTTTAATGGAAAGCAGCCCCCAGATCATTTTCTTTTCTAACAAAAAGCAGCCTGTAAAACCGAGCTGCAGACACAGAAGCTTGCATGGGTAAATGCTGGCTGTTGTGCCAATAGGAAAGGGGGGCTACCTGGGGCTAGGCATGTCCAACATGTTGGCTTCATCTTCCCTTTCCCTTTCCAACCACATGGGCAGTCGGGAGCAGACAACATTGGGCAGTCATTTGGAAAGCCCATTTGCATAATAAGATTAGGGTGGGGCGGACAGCTTCCCTGCGTGCTATGTAAATGCCACATCTACTCCAGACAATCTGTGGACCTCTTGTAAATCAGCAGCTCCTCAAGCCTGTCTGTAAAATCCAGTGCACTCCGCCACAGGCTGGAAGTCCTTGTTCAGCCACCCCTCTCTCTCCCAGAAGAGAGAGCTCTTCTCCTTTCTCTTTTTTCTTTCTTTTCTTTTTTTTTTTTTTTTTTTTTTGTTTGTTTCTTGAGACATAGTCTCACTCTGTTGCCCAGGCTGGAGTGCAGTGGTGCAATCTCAGTTCACTGCAACCTCCACCTCCCTAGTTCAAGCAATTCCCCTGCCTCAGCCTCCCGAGTAGCTGGGATTACAGGCGCACGCCACCATGCCCCAGGCCCGGCTAATATTTTTGTATTTTTAGTAGAGATGGGGTATCACCATGTTGGCCAGACTGGTCTCAAACTCCTGACCTCAGGCAATCTGCCCACCTTGGCCTCCCAAATCTCCATTCTCTTTTTTTGCTTACTAAACCTCTACTCTTAAACTCACTCCTTGTGTGTGTTCATGTCCTTAATTTTCTTGGCATGAGGCAACAACCCTCAGGTATTACCTGAGACAATGATGCTGCTTCTGAGGCACTCAATAAACATTTATATATTTATGGAACATATTATTTTTCAATCAATTCATTCATTATAAGGAGACACATAATCTCTGCAATAAACGGAACAGCTGTGTTTTATACAAATGCTGAGGAGCATATCAGATAACTCTTCAGTATAACATATTGTCACTCTGTGCCACCAGGTCCATCACGTAATCTATGTAAAAGGTGCCTTCCAAATGGAACACTGTTAGAAGCTCTGTACTTTTCTGACAGTGCATTGCTTTATCTTAAATACTTCATATGAGCTCAAATTATAGTGATTGGTTGCAAAAGTCACAACTCCTGAACAATAAGAACACATGGACACAGGGAGCGGAACATCACACACCGGGGCCTGTTAGGGGTCGGGGGCTTGGGGAGGGAGAGCATTAGGAGAAATACCTAATGTAGGTGACAGGTTGATGGCTGTAGCAAACCACCATGGCACATGTATATCTATGTAACAAACCTGCACGTTCTGCACATGTATCCTAGAACTTAATGTATAATAATAGTAATAATAATAAAGATATTTTTAAAAAGTCACAACTCCATCTGGCTTAAGAAAAAGGAAGACTGTATTACCTTATATAAGTGGAAAAATCCAAGAGTCAAAGCTGGTTTAAAAACGACTAGATTCAAGACTACAAAGAATGTAGTTAAGAGTTAGTCTCAAAATCTCCAAATCTCAGCTCCATTTTTTCATTCTGTCCTGAATTGGTTCTGCCCTTGTGGTGGCAAGACGGCCAATAGCTCTAGGCCTGCATGCATAAAGCTCAAAGTCTGTAGAAAAGAAAAAAATACCTTGCTGTTCCTCCATAATCACGTCAGGATTTTCTCTGATTAAAATAATTAAATTTTTAAATTAGATGTCTATCTCTGAAAAAGTCTGTGTGCTTATATAAAAGGCAAAGCTCAAACGAGCCAGGCCTGGGTCACATTCCCACTGCCGGAACTGGGCACTCAGCCAGCTCTATCAAAGACGCATCATCTCTTAGAATGAGTAAGAAGTGGATTTTTTAAAATAAACTTTTCATTTCAGAATAGTTTTAGAGAAAAGTTGCAAAGAGTAAAAGAGTTCCCACATATCCTGTACCCAATTCCCACTATTGCTAACATTCTTCATTAGTTCAGTACATTTGTTCCAATGAATGAACCAATATTGATACATTATTATTAACAATAGTCCATGCTTTATTCAGATTTCCTAAATTGCATCTAATGTCTTTTCTGTTCCAGGAAGTCATCATGCCTTCTTAGGTTACTCTTGGCTGAGACTGTTTTTCACACTTGTTTTTGACAACCTTGACAGTTTTGAAGAGTACTGATCGAGTATTTTATAAAATATCTTTTAGCTTGGATTAGCCAGATATTTTTCTCATGCTTAGACTGGCATTATTTCTTTTGGGGAGGAACATCATGTCATGGGTATATGCTATCAACATAACACCGATGATGTTAACTTTCACCACCTTACTGAGGTAGTGTTTGTGAGATTTTTCCACCATAGAGTTACTTCCACCTAATTCCATCATGCACTCTTCCAAAGGGAGTTACTCTGTGTGTACTCTCAGTGAGTGGGGAGCTATGCTCTATTTCTTTGAGGGCAGACTGTCTATGTAAATTATTTGGCCTTCTTTTGCATGGGATATTTGCCTATTCTCCCTAATTTATTCATGTATTCAATCATTTGTTGATAGCAGTATAGACTCATGGATTTTTTTTTATACTTTTAGTTATAATCCTGTGCTACATTCTTTATTTTATTGCTCAAATTATTCCAGCTTTGGCAATTGGCCTCTTTTTCAGTTGGCCTCTATATTGATTTGACATATCCTAACCTTGTGGGGCCTGGGTATTTTTTAGAACTTTCCTATTTTCTGACACAATAAGGTGCTCTGGTAGTGGAAGTTTAAGGACAATAATCAGAAGTGTGGTAAATTACAATATAAAAAAACAACTTAGGCCAAAGACAGGTATCAAATCCTCTGTAAATAGAGCAAGAACATGTCTGTGAACTGAGCTCAGATTTGGCTCCATAATGTATAATGTTTTGTTTTATTTTTTCCTACCAGAAAATTCTGACTTAGAGTTTCAGTTTTTATATGCCATTGAATCATTTTTAAATTTTATTTAAGAAATCATTTTACATAATTAAGCACTGAGGGTGACATTCCAACTCAAATGCTAAGGTCCATATTGACTGTGTTTCTTTCAGTTCACATACCCATTTTAATATTTAACATAGAATATCTTAAATGGAAGCTCACTTGCCTAAGCCAGCATTTAAAAAAGAAAACTTTCTTATTCATCTTTAAGTTTTCATATAACTCAAAGCTTTCATTTTTTAGAAAATGTTGTATTCCATGGCAGATCCAAAAATCATGAATTATCACAGTTTGATAGCAAACCATCCATTTTATTACATCAATCCCCACAAAATAGTTTCAGTTCTGGATCCTAATGTGTAAATTGCTTATTGTAGCAGAGCAAGGATAAGGCTGAGAATGAGAAAATTACTCTGCCAAGACTAATTCTGTGAAGATGATGATGAACTTGGTCTTTATCATTTGTCTAAAACCCAGTCCCCTCCTGTGCGTCTTCATCCAGTCACACTGTGACTCTTATAAATGAGTCAGGCTTTAAAATGACCATTTATCCTGCTAGCAATCCCTCAATCTAAAGTCAGTTTCTCTCAGTACCATATATTTACAGTCTACTAGCCAAAGACTATTCTCCCTTAGAAAACATCTATCATGTACAGATAAAATGCTTTCTAGCTTAATAACATCTAACTGTATTTTTTCTATGTTAAAAGTATTATTGGCCGGGCTCACACCTGTAATCCCAGCATTTTGGGCGGCCGAGGAGGGTGGATCACGAGGTCAAGAGATTGAGACCATCCTGGCCAACATGGTGAAACCTCGTCTCTACTAAAAATACAAAAATTAGCTGAGCATGGTGGCTCACACCTGTAGTCTCAGCTACTCGGTAGGCTGAGGCAGGAGAATCGCTTGAACCCAGGGTGCGGCGGTTGCAGCGAGGCAAGATCATGCCACTGCACTCCAGCCTGGTGACAGAGCGAGTCTCTGTCTCAAAAAAAAAAAAGTATTATTATTGTTTGTTATAATTGCCTACTAGTTCCAGAAAATTCTTAACTTTATTTTCTTTTATTGTGGAGCCAGTAGAAAGATAAAAAGTACATCTCTGATTTGCTGGCTAGTGGGATTATTTTTATAGAAATTTATATGCGCTTTGAGAGGGTTGTTAAGTTCTGTGTATGTAATATTCTCACAACTGCATACCTCTCTCAGGTCATGTTTTCCCAGTATCAGCCATCTGTAAGTTTCTAGCTATTCTTATAGCCACATTCCAAAATACATTCTCTGTGCCGTTCCTCTTTTGTGTGTTTCTGTTTCTGAGAATCTTTACATAAAACTCTGATTGATGCCTTTACAGCTCTTCACATCCTTTGCGTGTGATCTGTTGATAATTTTCACTGAATTAATGACTTCAAATACAATTTCCATCCATAGCCAACAGGTGTGATCCTTCTATTTCTTATGTCCATCTTTGAAGAGGTTTACCAGAGCAAGGCTGGAAAAAGGCAGTGATCAAATAATAGATGAGTGTGTGTGTGTGTGTGTGTGTGTGTGTGTGACTGACACTTAGAACAAAACAGTACCGTATTATGGGATCTGAAAAAATAATTGTTATCTTCTGCTTTCAGTTGGTTCTCACAACAGTAGAAGTGCTGGAAGATTGGGAGAGGTTAAACTGCTCTCACTCTTGAATAAAATATCAGAGCAATCCCATGATTCCCCTTATCACCTAAGAGTGTCTGTAGGAACTTAAAGTTACAAACACAGTTTTAATTAAGTAAATAAAATTACAAATCCCTGTGTAACAAGCAAATCTTCAAAATGTACTCAGGTGGATAATCACCTGTGGAGGGGGTTGGGGTGGGGGAGGGTTGGAGACAGGAATTTTTAGTAAATTCACCATTCCTTTTAAAAACATTCTTTCCAACTGCAGAGGCAATATAAATGTCACATAATATTAGAATGTACAAACCTGAAGAGGATTAGTAAATGATGTAATTTCTAGAAATTTGAAGCAAGTGAAGAAACTTGAAACAAAGTGAATCATTTAATCCTGTCTTCCTCACCCAGGTTAAAACTTTTCAGTAACTCTTTTCGATCCAGAGAACTAGAGTCACCTTGTCTAGGTTATACAAGATATGGCATAATTTGGCTCTCGAATTCCATCCTAGCTTTACTTTTCACTGAAACTTTCTTTGTATCCGCTTGCCATATAGAATAACTGGCAGTTCTCAAAATTCACCATGATATCTCAAAGCTGTCATTTACTATCATGCTGTTTCCTCTGCTTGGAATCTATCACTTCTGATGTAGCCATTACAAATCTCACTTTAGTATTACTGGATATTTAGGAACTTACCTGTCCCATTGCGTTCTGTTTCTTCATCTTCTATGTGTTTTTTTTCATTGTTGTACCCTAAGTGCCTAGCAAGGTACATATCACCTACCAGATGTAAAATAAGTGCTTGTTAAATGGACAATTGAACCCCATCTGTAATTGAAAAAGTATGTAAACTATGACCAAGCATATGAGTATAAGAAAAAGGGTCATGACAAAACAAAATGTCAAAAGTTGTATGACACATGTAATAATATACACACTTAGCTATTGATATTAGTGGTGACAATTATACCTGTAGTAGGTTGTATATAATATCCTCCCAAAATGTATGTCCTCCTAGAACTTCACAATGTGACCTTATTCAGAAATATGGGCTTTGTAGATATAATAAGTTTAGTTAAGATGAGGTCATATCGGATTACAGTGGGTCCTAAATCTCATGAGTGGTGTCCTTATAGGAGGACAGGAGATTCAGAAGCACAGAGTGAAGAAGGCCGTATGAAAACCAGGGCAAAGATTGAAATGGTGCAGCTATAAGCCAAGGACCACGAAGGAATCCCTGAAAAGCATCAAAAGCTAGAGAGAGAAAAGAAAGGATTCTTCCCTGGAGCCTTCGGAGAAACCATGGCCATACCAAGAACTTGACTTTGGACCTCTAGCCTCCAGAAGTACGAGAGAGTAATGTTTCTGATATTCTAAGCCACCCAGCTGATGGTAGCTTGTTATTGTAACCCCCAAGAAAATAAATACAATTCCTAAAAAGTAATTTAAGTAATGATTATAAGTGATTAATACAGATTTTTGTGATTAATCTAAATTTTTCCTGCATTTTCGTTCATGTCATGTATAATTGGCATCGTCGAGTGGTCTTTTTGTTGGTAGGAACAGTTTAGCCCCCAGTTCTCTTTTGGACCCTGGCATGCAAATTCCTTACAAGCCAGACATTTCAGACTAGATAATGCACGTTCGGGGTGGTATGGCCCCAGACACAACCCAGACATTTCAGCTCCTTTTCCTAACAGCACAGTTTCAGAACCCAAAGCTTCATTCCAACACCTAAAGTGTAGTTTCCTTATTTTCCTTTATCAGAGATCCTCAGTCCACTATCTCTTATCTCTTGGGTATTTCTATCTTGAAAGTCTTTTTAAAAATAAGAATCTGCTCCATACTTCTCTGAAATGAATACTTTTCAAACTCATCTTTATTCCCGAAGCCTCTTATTCCCTTTCCTTTCTCCTGCAACTGACTTTGTAGTTAAAACCATTGGATTATTTTTTTTTTTTTTTCCAGTAATCCCATGCTGTTCTACACTTGAAAGGCTGAAGTACCACCAATAAAAGAGGCAGGGAATAACAGAAGAGAAAGCAAAGGGGAAAATGTGTATAAACTGGAAGTTTTTGTTTGTTTGTTTGTTTTGAGATGGAGTCTCGCTCTGTCACCCAGGCTGGAGTGCAGTGGCGCGATCTCTGCTCACTGCAAGCTCCGCCTCCCGGGTTCACGCCATTCTCCTGCCTCAGCCTCTCCGAGTAACTGGGACTACAGGCGCCCGCCACCACGCCCGGCTAATTTTCTGTATTTTTTAGTAGAGACGGGGTTTCACCGTGGTCTCGATCTCCTGACCTCGTGATCCGCCCGCCTCGGCCTTCCAAAGTGCTGGGATTACAAGCGTGAGCCACCGCGCCGGCCTAAACTGGGTTTTGATGAAGATTTGTTAAAATCATAATTTTGAAGAGAATTGCCCTCTATCACCAACACTGCTATGACAAAGTTATGAGAAGTATTGAGGGTCTTGTTGCTCTTCAAATATCAAGCTTAAAGAAAGCACGCTGTTATGAGGAAGCACTTAGAGGAAGCCTCAATGGGGGCAGGAGCAGACTTCAGCTTTGCTAATGATGGATCAGCCATCCAGACCAACCCTCCCACCTAGAAAAGTAAAAGGGTCGAAAAAATATAAGAGATCATGAGATAGTACGAAATTATAGATCTGAAAATCAAGTGAGTGATGGGGTTCAGGATACATTATCCCAAAATATGGCACTTTGGCATTTGAGAAAACAGAAGAAGCAAGGATCACTGTCACCTTTCCCTGGCCCTTCTCCCCTGTAGCAGAGCATAAATTCCTTATTCTAGAAGAGCCATCCATATACCCAGAGGTGCTGCTTGATATTAATGGTGACAATCATTCCTGTAGTAGGTTGTATATAGTATCCTCCCAAAACGTATGTCCTCCTAGGACTTCACAATATGACCTTATTCAGAAATAGGGGCTTTGTGGAGGTAATTAGCTTAGTTAAGATGAGGTCATTCAGGATTAGAGTGGATCTTAAATCCTAGGTGTAATATCCTTAATAAGAGGACTGGAGATCTAGAGGCACAGAGACAGACGAATGAAGGCCATGTGAAAATGAGGGCAGAGATTGGAATGGTGCAGCTGTAAGCAAAAAACCATAAAGGAATTGCTGGAAAGCACCAGAAGCTAGAAAGAGGAAAGAAAGTATTCTTCCCTACAGCTTTCGTAGGAAGTATGCCCATACCAACACCTTGATCTGGGATTTGGAAGGATAATCCAGATATCCTTATCTCAAAGATACCAGGGCACAAAGAAGAATCTGAACACAGACCTCCGATTTATTACCATTAGATCATAACCCCTTTATTTTACAATCGTATTTCTCCATGACTGCCCACTCATTATCAAACCTAAGCATAAAAATACACAAATTTACTTGTTTCTTTGTGTATTCAATCCCTTATGAAGGCTCTAATGTTATGTAAAACATATCAAATAATATTTTATGTTTTTCTCTTGTTAATCTGTCTTTTTTTTTTTTTTTAATATTGTCGTCAGCCGTGAACCTACTGATAGGCAAGGAAAAAGAATTATTTCTCCCCTGCAAGGGGCAAAAATCACAGAGACAATTCTGACATTTGAAGCTGTTTTGGGCTACACTGGTGCCTTTTAAGAAATTGCTGAGGTTGGTCTTTATTATTATCCCTGGCTTTGGAGCCATCACCTTTTCTTAGATAATTTACTATCAACGTGCACCTAGGTTATGGAAAACAGAAGCTGTTTCAGAGGAGGTTAATTCTGTGTTCCTGGAAATGGCCATATTTCAGCCGCCTTCTAAAAGCTACTTATGACCCCATTGAAGGACATTTTATGGGAGAAGGGGGAGGATAAAGGTAGAAAAAAAAACTAAAAACAAAATACTTCAATAGATTATATTATAATTTCCTATCTCATTATTAATTCAATTTATAAAAATTGACATGTCAGTGCCTGCTTTTTAGGAAGGATACAAACTGTGACATTTAGTTTGGTAAAACCACAAATATCCAAATGTACTACATAAATGAAGCATTACTGTGGACATACCATATTTTTTAATAGTCCACCGATTTAAGCAAATTACCAACTGTAAAACTTAGGCTAAAAGATATTGGTTGAACAGAAAGAAAAAAATTCATTTATGTTTGTAATTATTTCATAAGCCACCAAAAGGTGGCATCAAAATCTTAAAAAGCAAACACCAAGTAGACTGGGTCCATTCACAAATCCACTAGAAGAGTCCTACTGGGGGCATTGTGGTGACTTATTAACACTGTTTCAAAAAAGAACATGGATTCATCAGGAATCCAATTTGTTAGAGGTTAATAACATTGAGCATTTGACTGCAGAGGCCTGTTAGAATAGGATTTAGAAAATGTAAGGATAATTTAGACACTGATGAAAGAGAAGCTAAAGAATGCCAAATTCACATGTTGATTCTTTGGTGAGCAATTTCTGTTAAAACATCATAGCAAGGTTCTGAGTATAGTGATTAGGAAAAGGGTGCAACTCTAGGACCACTGCACTTTCACCAAATGAGAAACTAGACAAGGCATGCCGTTGACATTTCCACATTTTGAAATAAGGTGTTTATTTATTTTCTGGCATCCTGTTGAGAAACTGCTTGGTCTTCAATTTTCTCCCCTGCATTACAAACAAAATAGTGCTTTTAAAAGGCAAAATGGGAGTTGAAGCTGATAGGACTCAATATTTGTGCCTTTAACAACAAGTTAACAATTAGCAGGAGCCATCAACAGTGCTGGGAAAATCTGTACAGACAATTTAGATCTTTTTCAATTGCTTCTAAATAAAATATCAGGGAACACATTCAAAAATAGAGATTCAGTAGATCTTAATATCAAACTTGCAGTCCAAAAAGCAAGAAAATATATTCCAAAACTACTCAAAACACTTAATTGCAATTATGCATTGATCTTGGAAAAACAATACTAATATTGTCCTCTATTATTAAATAATATTAATTTTTAAAAGTTAACACAGAAAAAGATAGAGTTTGATATAGCAACTGACTTCAATTACTATTCAACACATTGACTAAGCACTACCAAAATTTTGCTAAGCAAACCTTATTGAATAGCTGTCTTAAAAATGCTTCAATCAATAAGAAAGACAAAGTTTGTTTTACTTGCAGTCAAATTCTAATTCTACTTTCACTTTTTCTACAGGCTAAATAATTACAATTAACCACTGATTAATGCTGTGTTTAATGAGAAATTAAGGCATTCTTCTGTTTTCTCTCCAACCCAAAACAACACTTAGCTAAAATATATTTCATTGTTGACAGGAAAAATAGAACAGTGAGCAAGTCTTTTTCTAAGCTAAATGCTACTCATTTAAAATTCTTTCTTTTTACATTTTAATTCAGAAATATAAAGCCCATTAATAGTTTTTTCTTCAGAATTACATATGTTTTAATAGTGTACTTTAGATTTTTTATTCTAAAAAGAAAGTATATGTTTTTGAATCATTCAAAATATTATTTTTTCAAAGAACATCTATAATAATCAAAATGAAATCTTTGGAGAAGCTGATGCAATTTTTTAAATAACATATTTACTTTCCATTACATTTTCTTCCTACCACATCTGATTTAAGCTCATTGTTTTGCTTAACTACAAAACAATTTTAGCTGGTATAAAGTTGAGAGAAAGTATGTGGGTGATTTTGAGGATCAACTTGATCTATAAAAGCAACAATTTTAATTATCACAAGAAAATGTTTAGTGCTAGCTCAATTAACTGGGGGAAGATTGTGATCTTAAGATACTCTTTTCATTTTAACCTTTATAATCTTGGATTGAATTAACTGTTTGCCATGCAAATTAATTATCTAATTTCAGTGACAGGGTTAGATGAATGAATTTCGAACACCATTTTTTAGCACCAAATTCTCTTGTCACTATTAATTCTACTATACCACCTATCTTAACAGAAGTACAATTCAGAATGTGGTGTGGCAGCAGGGTTAAAAACAGCCTTAAGGGCTAAATTGATAATCTGTTATCTCCAGTGTCTTTGTTCCATTTTAAGTTTTCACTGCAAGGTGAGCAAGGACAAACAATGGTTGTGTGCTTTAAATCTTTGATGTTTATAATTATTTAATAATTTCAGTTGGTTATCCAGTCTAATATTAAGCAAGTTGTGATTCAAGAAAGATTGACATTTGGCATCCTCTTCACACATTCTTATGGCATCTTCATTCTCTGTGGCTCATTCTACTACCAAGTGCCTAAAACCTTTATTCTTGTCACTGATACTCAGAATTCCCCCATCATAACCACCAGGCAATATTTTCTCACTGGATAGAGTAATGCTTTTTATGACTGCCTCAAAAATTGCCTACCTTGCAATTAATGTTACAGAAGATAAAAATGGACTCTCAGAGATGTTAAATATCTTGCCAGAGGTCACTCATCTAGTGTGACATAGAGCAGTACCTTTTCTTTCTTTTTTTTTGAAACAGGGTCTCGCTCTGTCGCCCAAGTTGGCTCACCGTATCCTAAACCTCCTCAAGCGATCCTCCCACCTTAGCCTTCCGAGTAGCTGGGACTACGGGCACACGCCACCATGCCAGACTATTTTTTAAGTTTTTTGTAGAGATGGGGTTTTGTCATGTTTTTTAGGCTGGTCTCAATCTCCTAGGCACAAGGAATCCACCTGCTTTAAGCTACCAAAGTGGTGGGATTACAGGTGTGGGGCACTGCACCAGCCATCGCAATTCTTTTCGTAGATTATCTGATCCCATTATCTGCACACTTTCCACTTTCTCATATTCCTTGTTTCTGATTAGAGGGAAGAAATAAAGGGTAAAAGAAATGCTTTAGGAAGATGACTCTGCACATCTTTAATGAGTATCATTCCCATAAAAGAATATGTAAATAGAAACCCCTGAGTTTTGCACTGTACAACTTGAGTGATAATAGGCAGTAGCCTCATGTTGATGATGAAAGAAAGAAACAAATTTTATATATTTTGAATTCGATAATAATTAATTACTAAATTTGGAGGACTGCAGAGAAGGAGGCCTCAAGGATGATTCTGAAACAAAGCTTTAGTCTTAATTATCTTTAGAGTTAAGGGACACGGGAAAAGTGGCAACTGTGAACGGGAAAGTAATGAATTCATCATTAGGTACATTGGACTTGACGTATACAGGGTTCCTGCAAATAGAGATGTCCAGAAAGTGAATTTGATGTCCAGTAATTCAAAAAGTGGTACTAGAGTTTGAGAAAGAGAGGGTATCATTGGAGATTCAGATATAAAGATATAATACTCACTGACACAGAAGTAAGAATTGAAATCATTATGTTGCCTGAAAATAGATTACAGAGAAAGTAGGAGCATCCCAAGAATGGCACATTGGGGAAAAGATAGTTTGCTATTCAGAAAAATGAAATGGTTAGCCAGCAAAATATTACTATTTAATACTGATATGGTCTGGGGCGGTATTCCACACCGAAATCTCATGTTTAATTGTAATTCTCAGTGTTGGAAGTGGGGCCTGCTAGGAGGTGATTGGATTATGGGGGCAGATATCCCCCCTTGGTATAGTGAGATAGTTCTCCTGAAATCTGGTCATTTTAAAGCGGGTGGCACCTCCCCCTCCCCGTCTTCCGCCTGCTCCAGCCACATAAGATATGCTTGATTCCTTCATCTTCTGCCATGATTGAAAGTTTCCTGCGACCTCTCCAGAAGCCCAGCAAATGCCAGCGCCATCTTCATGTACAGCCTGTGGAACCCTGAGCCAATTACACCTCTTTCTTTATAAATTATCCAGTCTCTGGTATTTCTTTTTTCTTTTTTTTTTTTCTTCTTTTTTTTGAGACGGAGTCTCGCTCTGTCGCCCAGGCTGGAGTGCAGTGGCGCAATCTCGGCTCACTGCAAGCTCCGCCTCCCGGGTTCACGCCATTCTCCTGCCTCAGCCTCTCCGAGTAGCTGGGACTACAGGCTCCTGCTACCACGCCCGGCTAATTTTTTGTATTTTTAGTAGAGACGGGGGTTTCACCGTGTTAGCCAGGATGGTCTCGATCTCCTGACCTCGTGATCCGCCCCCCCGCCCTCCCCCGGCCTCCCAGAGTGCAGGGATTACAGGCGTGAGCCATCGTGCCGGGCAGTCTCTGGTGTTTATTTATAGCAATGCAAGAATTAACTAATACAAATACAGAATCAAAAACATTATAATCATATGAACCTGAGCAAATGGAGAGACTTTAGAGGAGATGACACAGATACTTCTACAAACTGATACTGAGAGGAAACGGAGGATAAATTCCAAGAGGTGGTCATTAAATGTAATGAAAAGGAGCTCACTGGGGAAAATAAAATAAATATATACCCTGAGATACATATATGGTCAGCTAGGCTCACTCATTTACCTAAGGGGTTTTTCCTTCATACTAATCTCAAAATGCATCACCTCCTTTAGCCTTTGCCTCAAGCATTTTGCAGATTGGTTAAAACAATTTGATAAGGATGTTGTGAATAGTTCAAATTTTGTCAAAATCTAGAATTCAAATGATCTACAATATCTAAAATTATATAATTCCAGCATTGAAGGGAACTGGATTTAACAATAGCAGCTGGGCAGAGACAAATGAGGGAAGGGAAGGGAAGGGAGGGGAAGGGAGGAGAGCGGAGGGGAGGGGAAGGAGGAAGGGGGAGGGGACAGATGGCAGGGGGAGGGGGAGGTGGAGGGGGAGGGGGAGGGAGACAGAGAGAGAAGGGAGGAAGAGAATTTCCTTTACCTTGCTGCTTTTTCCTTTGCTATAGGAAAAGGTGAAAAAAAAATAAAAAGAATTAAAAGTGGTTTGTTTTTTCTCTTTAATGTATCACTATATATAAAACAGACAAAATGTGTTTATTGCTTGTATTATCTGTGTCCCACATGAAAATGTAGGCTTTATGAGGGTACAGACTTCTGCTATTTTGTGCCTTTTGTATCTCCAGCACCTCAAACTATACTTGTCAAGAAGTAAGTACTGAATAAATCTTTGTTGAATAATAAATTTCTTGACTTTGAACTTTCAAGAGCCAACGTCTCAGAGATTTAAGGGTGACTTAAAAGATTTTCAAAGTTTATTTGGTCACATATGATTTTACACCTTATTTAACGTGTTTAAAATCTAGTCCCTGCATAAGCTGGTTCACCATCATTTTGGACATGTTTATACACAAAATCTGTGCATGTACTTACATAATATATCTATGGCACAACACATGGTAGGATTTCACATATACAAAATCATTTGCCAGCATATCTGTAAAGTATAAAGGAGAAGTACAAACAGGAGCTTAAGGCTGAAGAAGAAAAAAGGAATAGTATTAGATTTAAATTTTAAAAATACGTTAAAATCTATCTCCAATACTTTTGAATTTTGAGTATTTTTACAGCTTCACTAACATTTTTGGCAATAGATGGATCGACGAAACCCAAAGGTGTCTCATTATGGGCTGTCCATCAAAAATTGTATCCAAAAATATACAAGTTTTAAAATATGGATTGCATATTTATATTTTGTCAGAAAACAAATTCACAGATTCTATTAAATTTCAAAAAATAAAGTTAAAAACTACTGATGGAAATTTAAACAAAAAATAATTTTGTTAACTCATCCTCAGTCATTTTCACTTATTTGTCAAGTACATAGATGCTAGTAGTATATGCTAGGTTCATGCTCTGTGTTCTGGTGAGACCCTTCTTCATTTGAGGGATGCGAACTATTCATGTCCCTTTAATTACAGTCTGATAGTATCTGTAAATGTGAAAAGTATCTAGTTTGGGATCAAACGTCTTATATGTATTTTTAAATCCTTTCCCATTTTACTTCATTGAATTTCAAATCAAATAATACCCCAATAAATTCAAAATGTATTATAAGAGCAATTCTATTTCATGTTTACAAAAATGTATTTAAAGAAAATAAAATCATACATTACTTATTATGTAGTGTAATATCATACATTATTGATAGTCAGCTTTCCTTTTACTTGTTAAAATATGCAGCATTTGGTTCTGATATTTTAAGTGTTTTGCACATTTACAAAAATAAAATAGTCGGCACTTTAAAGTCGCTATGATCCCCAACCTCATCCTAACGCAAATGTGTAAGTTGCCTTCTTGCAAATTAATGAGAAAAATACATAAAAAACAAACTCATTTGAAATCTCTCTTATTCCCTTTCACTATTCATAGTGTTTCTTTACACGTTTATAAGAGTTTTATTTTAATTAAGTGTTTAAAAATCTTGAAATGGAATCATTTGTTGCCAGAAGTGTTAGCTCTCTTCATGTTCCTAATCTGTTCGGCTCTTTGTTTCTTCATTTACAGAATATTAATCTTCAGACCATAAAACAATATTACTTTTGTGAACAGTTTTCAGATTTCATCATTGTTCTTCTGATGTATGAATAATCAGGTCAAAGATCTATCTAGAGTCCATATGAGATAATGGTTGTTGATTTCAGATTCATTTTTCCTTCTTTCCACAATTCTCGATCCCACAACATTATGGAGAAATGAGTATATCATGATTTCATCCTTTTTCTTATAATCTCTTTACCTAGATGGCATCACAGCACCTGCATTCAGAGTAAAACATGAGTTTCTATTATAATGGAAAGAAAATTTTTTATTTGGATTTTCCCATAAGCTTATGTAACTCTATTTTTTTAACAGGAGAAACTAATATTCAGGGTAAGTAATGATTGAAGGCCACTCTTATATAATGAAAACACACATTACACAGAGAGCCCTGCCTTGCATTTATTATTACATTTGTATTTTTTTGGACAAAGGGATTCAATCAGTGAAATTCCAGCTAAATGAATACTGTTGCTAATCTCCTTTTAAATACAAAATTTGTATTTTCTGCGTATATTTACTCTCTTATTGCATAACACATGCACTTAGCACACTTTAACTTCATTTGTTATCTTACTAAAAAACATTTTAGAGGTCTTAATGAATGTCATATATTTTAAGTCCCACAATATGGTTATAATTACTTGATATCATTAGTGTTCATTTAGATTTACTCTCAGATTCATATTCTTTGCCTTCTCTTCTTGCTTCGTTTCTGAGATTACATCTGAGATTATCTTTTTTTCTGCCTGAAGAATAGTTTTTGTTGTTTCTCTTTTCATTTTTGTCTGCTGGTAGTGAATTCTTTATGGTGTGTCTGCAAATGTATTTATCCTTACTTCATTTTTAAATATGTTATTGTCTACAGTGGAGAAATTCTGGCTGGCAAGTATGTCCCTTGGCATCTTGAAGATGCTCCACTGTCCTAGGCCTCTAATGTTGCTCAGTAGCCATTCATTTCTTTGAGGCTAATCTCTAGCTACGTTTAATATTTTAATGCTTTGTTTACTTCAGCAATTCTGGGAAATTCCCATCTATTATCTCATTAAAAATCCCCTTGTGCCTCATTTTGGCTATTTTCTTTTGTTGCTTTCCTCTTTTGTTGCAAGAGAGGTATTACACCCTCTCTCGGTATTCTCTCTTACCCATTTTCTTGATTTTTGTATTTGTTTCTCTGCTTCTTTCTAGCTCAGCTGTGTCTGACCTGCTATTAAAATCATACTTGGTTTTAGTTAGTGTATATTTTGGTTTCATAATTTCTCATTGATTTTTATTCAAATATGCAGTATCACTTTTTATAATTTCCAGTTTCTTGCTTTAAATTCTAAATTCATTTTTCTTCCTCTGAACAGACTAAGCACAATTGTATCATAATATGTATCTGATAGTTTTCATAACCAGACTTCCTCTAGACCAACATGTATTAAATGATGATATACTGATTCTAGCTTGTTGTCTTTGATTGTTTACTTGAATAATTATTTTCAAAAATAATTTGAGTCCTAACATGTTGATGCATTCTTTCAGAAATGACTTCTGTTTTCTTCTGCAGGAGTGTGTATGAGCAGACCAAGATCAAAACTTGAGAACCGTGTGATTTAGTTATCTAGATGGCCTGCTGGAGTTAAGTCTGTACCCTACCTCTTGAAGGCAGTTTCTCCATGTTCCTGCCCACAGCAAGAATATTAGCTCTCAACTGTCCAGCTTTCCATTTGTTAAACAATAGCTTCCCTCTCAGAGGCACCCAGGAGTCTGACCCTATTGTCTGCCTTTCAATGGTGTTCTTATGGTTGAAAATTCCCCTGAGAAGTGGCACATTCTTCTCTCCCTGTTCTATGAGGTTGTCATCATTTTATTAAGATAATTTTAATTGGTCCTCTTCTTTAGGTGGCTTTGACAGGAGATGATCTGAATCATCTAGTTCACCATTTCATGTAAATGGATTCTCCTCAAATATTAGTTTTTTCATAGACACACATTTGAAAAAAGTTAACATTTAAAATATATGTATTGGAGATCTTAAAAATATTAACAACTTTTGCCCTAAAAATTCTGCTATTTATTATTCCACAGTTTATTTTAAGGAAAAAAACAAAAACAAACAAAAGCAAACAAAAATTCATGGAAACACTTTATATATACAAAGATAATTATAACATTTTTTAAAGACTAAGAAAAAAATAAAACAAACCAATTATCAAGTATGAGGGAATAGATGTGCTAATGATGCCTTATCCATATAATATAATATTATATAGCAATTAAAAATAACATTTCTACAATAATTATAATACCTAAAATTCAGAATACAAAATTTCATAGACTATAAGATTAAAACGATATAAATAAAAGAAAAAGGACTATGAACCAAAATGTTGAAAGACAAATTACCAAAAATCTATAGTAATTACTTTGGAATGTATTATTATTTATATATTTATATGTCCTCCTAATTATAAAAAAACTATACTACATTTACATTTATTAAAATATTATTTAATATCCATCTGAAAGGAAATATAGCAAAATATAATCAGTAATTTTATTTCTATAATAAGAATTTCAGGGTTCTCTTCTTCCAATTTCTTTGTATTTCACAAATTCTCTAAGTATGTACTGTTTCTATGATCAAAATGAAATGTATTCTGATTTTTAATTGAATGTTAAAAAAGTTTTTTTTTTCCTCCGGAAATAATGTTACATAGACTATTCCTTATATGCATTACATAAAATTATCTCTAACAATAAGGTTAAGATCATTCAGAAGGATATATAACACTCTTCAAAAAAAAAAAGTTTTAGGCAACATGTTTGCCAGCTGGTGTTTGAGTAATAATAGTTCACAAAAATAATTGACATGAAGTGGCAGGAAATTTTTTTCAAGTGTTCTTTTCAAGATAACCTGGTTTTTAAAGACTGTGCTTACAGTGTTTAAATAAGCCCTGAATTAAAAGATAATTTCATATGGCACTAATTTTCAATCATTTCCTTAATGTAGAAACATTGCTAACAAAAGAAAAGCAGCCTTTAAAGACTTTATATTAGAAGTAAAATATCAAATGCTATTTTAAAAAGAGCGCATCTGGAGCATACCTTTTGTTCAATAAATACCATTATGTGTAAGAATAACATAAATTAATTGCATAAAGGCACAGTCTTCTGGCCCATGTAATGTGTTCCTTTCTCTTCCAGCATCAAATCGCTCCTTGCAAGGGATCCTTAAGTACTTTATCTCTTTGTGATGGTAAAAGAAAAGGCATTTCTAATTCCTCACATAATTGTCTTGATGTCCAAATCTAATTGTTGTCCTAATCCATCACCTCCCATTAACTCCAGCCTTGTTTCTTTAGTTGCTGTTGGCAACACTCACAATTCTGTTTCTAATGCTGCAAGAGCTGTTATGTAATATTCATCTTGCATATTAGTTATGAATCTACAGATATTATTTCATTCACAATAATTTTCATCTACAGAATTAAAGCAAATTAAACAAAAATGCATTATGCCCTTGAATTTTTTCTTGCCTGCCCAGCCAGTTAATTGTGACCTCAGCATAAGGAAAGAATGCCTAATTGAGCTGACGATTAGGCTACTGAGGTGGCTAAACTTGTTTGGAAAACAGAAGGTTGCGCTTTACAAACGACTCTTGTAATATTGTAATTTTTACTTTCTTTTCAAACCAATGACTTTAAAACACACATTTGCTCACCCTTGATATTTAGATAAACAAACTAGCAAATGGCTTTAAATTCTAAGTTTGTCAAGATTTTTAATCCTGTTTTCTCACAAAATTGTTGACCAGATGGTTTTATGCCAGATTTGAATATGAAAGTTTTAAATACAAATTTTTTGTGTGACTTAAGATAACCTTAAAGATTTTATAACTTTATAAAATCAGTCTTTATTTATATCCACCTATTTGTTTGTATCTTTGTCTGAAAGGTTTTAAGATAAATGTATATGTGTATATGTAATGAGAATTTAAAAAAGCATTATAATTAAATAATAAAAAAAGTGGGACAAAGGAAAAATGAGAAAAGGAAACGTAACATAAAGGAAACATGCCATCAATACATGAAGTGCCCACCAACATATTTTTCAGCTACAGAATACAAATTTGACTACAAATCTTCCAGTAATTAATATGAAATAAGAAATATGGCAAGTAACATAATTTGGTAAGAAAAAAAATGAGTTTTTTTTCTTTTTTCAAGATGGCAGACTGGAGGCAGTGTTAGCATGCCTGTCCCACTTGGAAGCATAGAATAGTGGATAGAGATTCATGCTGTGACTTTTTTTCCCCCAAGAACCAATGCAGGAATTTAACAGGAAACCCAAAAGAATCCACAGATCCTTTGAAGGAACTGGCAGGTTGCAACCTACTCCGTGAGACAAGTGAAAAACTGTGAGTTCCTAGAGTATGAGATGGGGAGATTCTGCCTCTATGCACATGTCCCCAGCAGGGAATCTGAAAATCCAGGCCAGGGAGAAGGGCTTAACCCTACCAGAGCTGACATGCTTGAATTTAAGAAGCTGCATGAAATATTAAAGAAGAAGCAACAGCAGAAGTGTCTTGCAGTCATTCCTAATCTCCACAGTAAACGCAGGGAAGTCACTTCTGACAATATCCCACAGGGGCTCTTGAAGAAATCAGCCACAGAACTCAGGGAGGGATCACAAGATGAAAACTCCCAACTGAATTTTATGATATAATCTTGAATGGGGACAAACTCCCTTGACCAGAATCTGGGGGCCAGCAGGAAGCGTGCTACAGGCATGAACACAGAAGCTAGAAGCTCAGCTTTATGGGCAGAAGGGGAGGAGTGTGGCTTGAAAGCTGTGCTTGCTATCTATGCAGGGAAGCTTATGGCCTGGGGCAGGTCTGAATTCTGTGAGCAGACTTCCTGGATTTAAACCTAGGAATTATTAAGGGAGCACTGTGGGAGTGAGACCAGCCTCACCAACTGCGTGGGAGCTGGGTGGGGCTTTCTGCTGACTGCTTCTCCCCACTCCCACTCCTTTGTGAATATTTCTGAGCAGCAGAGGTGTTACAGGTAGTTAGACAGGCATGAGTGAGGCAGGAGTGGGCTATCCCCCAACCCACTAGGAATATCAGGTGGTAATTCAGCAACTACCACATTGCTTCTTTAAAAGTGATAAATTGGCAGCCTGTGCCAAGAAGAAGCCATTTCCTGATATCCACTCCTGTTGCACTAAAGTGTTCATTGAATGCAGGTACCAGGGAGAAGCAACTTCCTGGGCATGTGCATTGAGACACAAAATGGTGGAGTGTGACTTTCTGGGGACATTCCATTGGAAAAGGAAAGATAAGCCTCAGATGCACATGCATACAACTTTCTAAACACACTGCGTGTGCTCACTTCCCAGGCATGAGGAGGGCACTGTGCAAGCAGACAGCCCATTCTAAGGGAGGAATCATTGGAAAGGGGCCAGATCCTTGTTTGATATGAATAGCTGGAACACTAGGACAGGAGCGAGGCTGGAAAGGAGGTGGATGGCTTTCCTGCTGCCCTGCCAGGGGAGCTGAGGTAGATCCCACCCATCACCCTGATAAAACTTCAGCCCACCTAATTGAGGGCTCCCTCAGCCACCTTCATCAAGGCTGGGACCTCTGCCCACTGCTAGGTAATACATCTACTCACTTGCTTTAGCTATAACCAGTGCCTACCCAGGGATATCTCCCTTACTGGTCTGAAGCCTGACTCATCAACTCAGCAAATAAAATACTGGGGAAAAATTAAATAAATAAATAATATGTACACCATAAGAGAATGAGTTAAGCTTCAAGAGATCCCTAAAATTCCAACCCCATAGCAGACAGTGAACTTGCTCACATGACAAGTATGTACATTACAACCAGGATCTGGGAAAGTCAGTGCACAAAGACTCTTTATAACTAAGGAACTCATACAGCATCTTCACCCCTAAAAGTGCCAAGAATCAAATTAGGCTATAATAATAATAAACATTAAAGTCAGATCCTTAAGAGGGGAAAAAAGAAATTAAAAAGTATATAGTGAAATCAAAAATAAATTCAAGAACAGTTTGAAGAAATAGTCTACCCAAATGGGAAGAAACCAGAAAAGTAATTCTGGCAATATGACTAAACAGGGTTCTATAACACCCCCAAAACATCAAACTAACTCCCCAGCAATGGATCCAAATGAAGATAAAATCTTTGAAATGCCAGATAAAGAATTCAGAAGGTTGATTATTAAGTTCCTCAAGGAGATGCCAGAGTGAAGGCGGCCTGCCCCTCCACAACTGTGGGTATTTCTCCTCAGGTGGGACAAAAGACTGAGAAAATGAGAAAAATAAGACACAGAGACAAAGTATAGAGAAAGAACAGTGGGCCTGGGGACTGGCACACTCAGCATGCGAGGACCTGCACCGGCGCCAGTCTCCGAGTTCCCTCAGTATTTATTGATTACTATTTTCACTATTTCTGCAAGGGGAGTGCGGCAGGAGAACAGGGTGATGGTGGGGAGAAGGTCAGCAGGAAAACATGTGAGTAATGGAATCTGCATCATAAATAAGTTCAAGGGAAGGTACTGTGCCTGGATGTGCATATTTCTCTTTACCCAAACATCTCAGTGTAGCAAAGAGTAACAGAGCAGGGTTGTTGCCAGCATAACTTGCCTCCAGTCACAGGGCAGTTTTCTCCTATCTCAGAATAGAACAAACAGTTGGCTTTATACTGAGACATTCTGTTCCCACGGACGTGTGGCAAACAGAGGCCTTCCTCTTATCTCAACCACAAAGAGGCCTTCCTCTTTTACTAATCCTCCTCAGCACAGACCCTTTATGGGTGTTGGGTGTCGGGCTGGGGGACTGTCAGGTCTTTCCCTTCCCATGAGGCCATATCTCAGGCTGTCTCAGTGAGGGGAAACCTTGGACAATACCCAGGCTTTCTTGGGCAGAGGTCCCTGCAGCTTTCCGCAGTGCATTGTATCCCTGGTTAATAGAGAATGGAGAACGGCAATAACTTTTACCAAGCATACTGTCTGCGAACATATTGTTAACAAGGCAAATCCTGCACAGCCTAAATCCCTTAAACCTGGATTTAATACAGCACATGTTTCTGTGAGCACGGGGTTGGGGCTAAAGTTACAGATTAACAGCATCTCAAAGCAGAAACAATTTTTCTTTATACAGATCAAAATGGAGTTTTTTATGTCTTCCTTTTCTACATAGACACAATAACAATCTGATCTCTCTTTCTTTTCCCCACACCAGAGGAAGGTGAAAACCAACATAAAGAAATCCAGGATATAAATGAACAATTTTCAAAAGAGACAGACATCATAAAGAAAAGTCAATCAGAACTTTTGGAAATGGAAGACACACTTAGAGAAATGCAAAATGCAGTGGAAAGTTTCAACAATAGATAAGAACAAGTAGAAGAAGGAATTTCACAGCTCAAAGACAATGCTTTTGAGTTAAGCCAGTCAGACAAAGATAAAGAAAAAATAATTAAAAAATAAAGAATAGTGTCTTAACAATGTGGGATTATGTAAAATGGCCAATATAGGAATAACTGGTGTTCCTGAGGGAGAAGAGGAGACTAAAAGTTGGGAAAATTTATTTGAGAGAATAATTGAGGAAAACTCCCCTAGCCTAGTTAGAGATCTAGGTATCCAAACACAAGAAGCTCAAAGAACTTCTGGGAAATTCAGTGCAAAATGATCGTCACCAAGGCACATAGTCATCATGCTATCTAAAGTCAATGTGAAGGAAAGAATTTTAAGAGCTGTGAGACAAAAGCTCAGATAACCTATCAAGGCAAACCTATCAGACTAACAGTAGATTTCTCAGCAGAAACCTTCCAAGCCAGAAGGGATGGAGGTCCTATCTTTAGTTTCCATAAACAAAATAATCGTCAGCCAAGAATTTCGTATCTAGCAAAACTAAGATTTATAAATGAAGGAGATACAAAGTATCTCCTTCAGACAAACAAATGGTAGTGGCAAATTCCCTCAGACAAACAAATGCTGAGGGAATTTGCCACTACCAAAACCAGAACTACAAGAAATGCTAAAAGGAGTTCTAAATCTTGAAAGAAAAGCTTGATATGCACCAAAATAGAACTTCCTTAAATCACAAATCTCACAGGGCCTATAAAACAATAACACAATAAAAAAAAAGTATCTAGGTAACAACTAACATAATGAATAGAACAGTACCTCACATCTCAATATTAACATTGAAGATAAATGGCCTAAATGCTCCACTTAAAAGACAGAGAATGGCAGAATGGATTTAAAAAATGCCAACCAAATGTCTACTTCAAGAGACTCATCTAACTCATAGGGACCCATATAAATTTAAGGTGAAGGAGTGGAAAAAGATATTCCATGCAAATGGAAACCAAAAGCGAGCAGAAATAGTTATTCTTATGTCTGACAAACAGACTTTAAAGCAACAATAGTAAAAAAAAGACCAAGAAGGACACATATAATGATAAAATAATTAGTCCAATAAGATATCACAATCCTACATTTATATGAACCTAACACTGGAGCTCCCAGATTTATAAAACAATTACTACTAGGCCTAGGAAATGAGATACGCAGCAATACAATAATAGTGGGGGACTTCAATACTATACTGCCATTGAGAGAGAAAGTCAACAAAAATGGACCTAAACAATTGTGAGAATTAACAAAATGATGCCATTTTTCTACCTTGGTGGCTGTGTTTCCCACCTTGGTGATGGTGTTCCCAAAAACAAGGCAAAAGTCAACCTCGCCCATACCTTTAACAGAGCACAACAACCCTGACTACATGAAGCCTGTCCAGCCCTTACCACATCCTTACCCAGCCCCCTATGCTTCCAACCTTCCAGCACTTCCCCAACTCCTCTCCTATATAAACTTCATTATAAAAACCTCAGCTTGTAAGTGATCAGTGTCTCAGCCAGATTCCTGACTGGAACCCCTCGAGGGTTTATTCTTGTAAATAAACCTGTTTGGCCTATGAGTTGTCTTCTCTCTCACTTCCTTTCTTCAAAAATCTTCCCAACAACTATACTCTAGAACAAATAGACCTAACAGATACTTACAGAACATTCTACCCACAACTGCAGAATATGCATTCTTCTCATCAGTACATGGAACATTCTCCAAGGTACATCATATGATAGGTCACAAAACAAATCTCAATAAATTTAAGAAAATTCAAATCATATAAAGTATCTTCTCAGACCACAGTGGAATAAAACCAGGAATCAACTCCGAAAGAAACCCTCAAAACTAAATAAACACATGGAAATTAAATAATCTACTCTTGAATTATCTGGGGTTAGCAATGATACCAAGAAGAAATTTACAATTCTTTGAAATAAATGATAATAGTGACACAACCTATCAGAACATCTGGGATATAGCAAAAGTGGTGCTAAGAGGAAAATTCATAATGTTAAATGCCTGCATCAAAATGTCTAAAAGAGCACAAATTGACAACCTAGTGTCACACCTCAAGAAACTAGAGAAACAAGAACAAACCAAACCCAAACCCAGCAGAAGACAAGAAATAACAAAACCAGAGCAAAACTAAATGAAATTGAAACCAAAAAAATTACAATAAATAAAATTGAAAGCTAGTTCTTTGAAAACATAAACAAAATTGATAAATTATTAGCAAGATTAACCAAGAAAACGAGAGAGAAGATCCAAATTAGCTCAATTAGAAGTGAAACAGGAATTATTACAACCAATACCACAGCAATACAGAAGATCATTCAAAGCTACTATGAATATCTTTATGCACACAAACTAGAAAATCTAGAGAAAATGGACCATTTCCTAGAATTATGTATCCCTCCTAGATTAAATCAGGAAGAAATAGAAACCCTGAACAGACCAATAACATGCAGTGAGATTGAATCAGTAATAAAAAAATAAAATTGCCAACAATAACAACCACGTCCAGGCCCAGATGGATTCACAGCTGAAATCTACCAGACATTCGAAGAATTGTTACCAATCCTACTAAAAATATTCTAAAAGATAGAAAAAGAAGAAATCCTCCCTAAATCATTCTATGAGGCCAGTATTACCCTAATACCAAAACCAGGACAGGACATAACAAAAAAAAGAAAACTACAGACCAATATCCCTGATGAAGATAGTTGCAAAAATCCTCAGCAAAATACTAGCCAACCAAATCCAAAAGCACTTCAAAAAGATAATACATCATGATCAAGTTGGTTTCATCCTAGGGATTTAGGAATGGTTTAACATATGCAAGTCAATAAATGTAATATATCACATAAACATAATTAAAAACAAAAACCATATGTGATCATCTCAACAGATGCAGAAAATGTATTTGATAAAATCCATTAACCATTTATGATAAAAACCCTCAACAAAATAGGCATAGAAGAGATTTATCTCAAAGTAATAAAGGCCATATATGACAAACCCACAGCTGACATCATACTGAACAGGAGAAAAGTTGAAATATTCCCTCTGATAACTGAAACAAGACAAGGATTCCCACTTTCATGAATTTTATTCAACATAGTACTGGAAGTCCTAGCCAGAGCAATCAGGCAAGAGAAATAAATTTTTAAAAAATCCAAATTGAAAAAGATTAAGTCAAAAACTTTTGCTGTTCACCAATGAGATGATCTTATACCCAGAAAACCCCAAAGACTCATCCAAAAAGCTCCTAGATCTGATAAATGAATTCACTAAAGTCTCAGGATACAAAATCAACATGCATAAACCAGTAGCACTGCTACAATGACCAATAATGACCAAGCTGAAAATTGAAAATTAAATCAAGAGCTCAATCCCTTTTACGACAGCTGCAAAATAAATAAATAATAAATAAATAAATAAATACTTAGGAATATACTTAACCAAAGAGGTGAAAGATCTCAACAAAGAAACCTGCAAAACACTGCTGAAAGAAATCATAGATGACACATACAAATGGCAACACATGCATGTCATGCTCATGGATGGAAAAATCAATATTGTGAAAACGGCCATAGTGCCCAAAGCAATCTATGGATTCAATGAAATTCCCATCAAAATACCATCATCATTCTTCACAGAAATAGAAAAAAAAATCCCAAAATTCATATGGAACCAAATAACAGCCTGCATAGCCAAAGCAATGCTAAGCAAAAAGAACAAATCTGGAGGCATCATATTACCTGACTTCAAATTATACTACAAGGCTATATTTACCAAAACAGAATGGTACTGGTTTAAAAATAGGCACATAGACAAGTGGAACAGAATAGAGAACCTAGAAATAAAGCAAAATACTTATATCTAATCGATCTTTGATGAACCACACAAAAAGACAAACTAGGGAAAGGACACCGTGTTCAATAGTGCTGTGAAAACTGGCACTCATATGTAGAAGAATGAAACTGGATCCCCATCTCTTAACTTATAAAAAATCAACTCAAAATGGATTAAAGACTTAAATCTAAGACCTGAAACCATAGAAGTTCTAGAAGATCACATTGGAAAAACTCTTCTGGAGATTGGCTTAGGCAAAGAATTCACGACTAAGACTCTAAAAGCAAATGCAACAAAAACAAAAAATAAATAAATGGGACCTAATTAAACTAAAAGGTTTTTTCAGAGCTAAAGAAATAGCCAGCAGAGTAAACAGACAACCCAGAGTGAGAGAAAAATATTCACAAACTATGCATCTGACAAAGGACTAGTATCCAGAATAAAGGAACTCAAACAAATCAGCAAGAAAAAAACAAATAATCCCGTGAAAAGTGGGCAAAAGACACGAGTAGACATTTCCCCAAATAAGATATACAAACAGCCAACAGACATGAAAAAATGCTCAACATTACTAATCATCAGGGAAATGCAAATGAAAACCACAATGAATTACCTCCTTACTCCTGCAGTAATGATTATTATTAAAAAGTCAAAAAACAATAGCTATTGTCCTGGATGTGGTGAAAAGGGAACACTTTTACATTGCTGGTGGGAATGTAAATTAGTACAACCACTATGGAAAACAGCATGGAGATTCCTTAAAGAATTAAAAGTAGAAAAACCATTCGATCCAGCAATCCCATTACTGGGTATCTATCAAAAGGAAAAGTTGTCATTATATAAAAAAGATACATGCACACGCATGTTTATAGCAGCACAATTCACAATTGCAAAGATATGGAACCAACCTAAATGCCCATCAACGAACGGATAAAAAATGCGTTATATAGACACTGTAGAATACTACTCAGTGAAAAAAAAGAACAAAATAATGTCTTTTGCAGCAAGTTGGATGAAGCTGGAAGTCGTTTTTCTAAGTGAAGTAACTCAGAAATGGAAAACTAAATATTATATGTTCTCACTTACAAGTGGGAGCTAAGATATGAGGAAACAAAGGCATAAGAATGGTATAATGAATTTGGGGACTTGAGGTGGGCAATGGTTGCAGAAGTGAGGGATAAAAGATGGCACACTGCTCAGGTGATGGGTGCACTAAAATCTCAGAAATCACCACTAAAGAACTTATCCATGTACCCAAAACCACCTGTACCCCCATAAACTATCGTAATTTTTAAAAAATTTAAAGAAAAAAAGAAAAAAAACAAAGTATTGTTTAAGGAGAATGTCATCTTTCTGATACTAAAGCCAGAGAAAAATTACTTCTCAAAAAAAATCCTGAAAACAAAAACATTGTATTTTCCAAACAATAATTCTTCCAGTAAACAAAGCAACTCATTTCATAATGTTATTTGCTATGTAACAGGCTCATTGGAGGTAGATGGGAAAAGAGCATCATTTATTTCAGGAAAAACAGTTCTATAGAGGACCTAAGGTGAGGCCAAGTGTATTGTTTTTTCTAATCTAGTTTAATCAAGGATCTTGCAGGATTCTTTTCTATTAATTATGGCTCTTTCTACTGACCCTTTCATTTTTATTAAACAACAGTGATTCCAAGATTTTAATCCTCGGCCACTAGCTATTTTATGTTTCAAGTTAAGCATAGTGCTACAGGCAGTATTAGCTGAGCTGGCCACTATACCTTCTGCCCAGAAATGGCAGGATAAAGTTGTCCTACTCATGAGCAAGATAAAATTTCTCTTAGGAAGCAGTTGTGGATATTATCACAACAGGTGCTGTACCTTACAGCTGTTCAGGAGGTGCTCTATATTACGTCTCCTTTTCAGTATGTCACCTAAAGTGTTGGATCTATGGGGCTTGGGGCAGGGCATCTTTTTCTAATTCACATAAAGACTATCTAGAAATTAGCATTGCCCTGGTAAATATACATTACTGAGTTAAGTACAGGTAGTCCTTGCTTTCACATGGATCTGATATGAAGAAATTTCAGTAACAATGATTTAGTTTATTAACACCTGTCCCCAAAGACACAGTTTAATTTAAATTGCCACATTTTAGTTAAATAACAACAATCCTCCAACAACACAGTTTAAATTTCAGTTTTCATGATATATGAATTGTGAGTAATTACATAAAGTAAAAACTTTGCTTACAGCGCTTTAGTCCACAACTCAATAAGTTAATGTTTGATGTACATCATGATTGGTCACCAACCATGACACTTGTTTCAAAATGTGTTGGCAATTGATTTTGGAGCAACTATTAACAGGTCCACACCCAAGCAGCAAAGTGTAGCACTGTGTTGCCTCCCTGTCTCCCAGTGGTAAATCTATGCTACGTTTTATGGAAAATGGAAAATTGAAAGAGAGAAATGACCCACAAAGATAGATGTGTAGCAAAAAGAAGGAGGAAGATGAAGAAAAGTGAAGATGCTGGAAGTGAAATTCAAATAGAATGTAAATTCAAAGAATCAAATTCAAATAGAATTTCATTTGTTAAATGATATACAAGTTTATTATTAAAGGACTAACTGTCATAACTAACATATATTGAAGGCTTACTACCTCTCAGCACTAAGTGCTTTACATACCCAAACAATTATTTACACTGCATAATAACACAATACATAGCTGACTGTGAGAATGTTAACACTGCCATTCAAGAGACATGTAGCCAAAGAAAACTATTATAGTAAAGGTGAACTTAGTGACATAAATGAGGAAAGCTGTTGTGATTAAAACGATGAACATGTCCCAGAAAAGGTGACACTCATAAAAACTTCACAGGAACTCTCAGAGATATTCTATAACATTTTAAGCACAAAGGGTAAAATGTTGGAAGCTGATTCAAACTTGGAAAGGAGTAAGATAACTTACCAGAGCATGAAAAACTATCATTTTCTCATCATAACTTATACAAAAAGAAAAAAGGAAAAGTTTTTTAGGAAAGAAATAGAACACTTTGGTTCTCAATGTCTCTAAGGTTTTAAATTATGATGTACTAAGTAAATATTAGCTTTACTGAGTTTTTGCATATCTATACATCTATAATCAACATTAAGAAAGTTTTTACTCTTTGGATAGAAAATTTTAAAGGTCACAGAAAATCGGAATAGTCCTACTCATTAGTAAAATTACTTTACATGGTTGGGTATTTTATTTTTATAGTCCTAAAACTGCCACACAGAGAGAACTACTTGTATTAAAAATACCAAGTAAGCAAATGAACAAATTAGCTGTACTATAATATTGGTAAAATTCAAATAAATGTTGCATATGAAAAAAGGATTCTGAAGTATTATAAGGAAGTCAGAAAATATAAAAGAATATATATTCATTTTGACCGTATTAACAGCTTCCTCAAAAGTAACATAAGAAAAATTAAAATACAGCATGTGAAATGCAAAGACTTAGCTAATAACTAACATGAGGAATTCAAATAATAAAATTTACAAATAGGTCAAGTGATAAATGGGCTATCAGAGAAGAAAATAATCTTTAGAAAGGAAGATTGTGGTTGCAAGTAACTAAATTATAATGAAGCTTGCACAAATTGAAAGGAAATAATTAAAAAGCAAAATGTTCATTCAGTCTTCATGGGAATTAAGCTTGGAGCTAGAAAGTCAAGAATTATTTATTCATAATAAAATTTGGATAATCAGGAGAAAATTGGCATACCCACGAGCACTGTTTGAGATACTGCAAATTAGTACAATGTTTGAGAAAGAAATTTGTCAATGTATAACAAACACTTAAAAATGTGTTTCTTATGACCCAATTTCACATTTAGAAATTAATTTTTAGGAAATAATTGTAATTTTATGAAAAAGTTAACATATGAGGATGTTCAGTTTTATGCCATTTATAATAATAGAGAATGAAATTAATAACCAATACTCTATAAGAGAAGAATAAGTGGTTATATTCTTATTTAATGAAATATCATTCATTTTATAAAATTCATAGAAATCTTCTAATTCTTCTCTATAGACATGCAATGCTCATGTGTAATAACATGGAGAAAGGTATAGGTTCTTTAATTTCTCTCTGAGAGAATATTACAAGTGGTAGGAAGAATCTGGTAAAAATCACTTAAGATAAAAGAATAACTATAAAGCAGGACTGCTCAAATTATATGTGGTAAAGGACCAGTTGTGTTGTTATTGTTGTTTTTGTTAATCCTACCTCATTGTAGGCCAATATTTTAAAAATAAAATTAAAAGAATTAATAGAAAAATAAAATAAAACAGCACTAAACTGATGTGCTTGATTTTTAGATTCAATACACAAAAATTGCTTAGTCAAATCACCACACACGTTTCTAAATGCTTACTCTCAATTTCTATGCTTATCACAGACTTATAACAACCAATTTACAGACCACCAAACTGTGGAACACGATTTGAGTAGCATCATAATAGTACATTATATGACTGCTTTCTGAAGAGTGTTGGTCTTGTAAACTGCAAAGCTATTGATTTGTTAAATGGTATACAAGTTTATTATTAAAGGACTAATTGTCGTAACATATGTTGAAGGCTTACTCCCTCTCAGTACTAAGTGCTTTACATACCCAAACAATTATTTACACTGCATAATAACCATGTGAGTAGAATTATTCCATTCATTTTGCAGACACATAGAAGTTAAGTAAAGATCCTAGAGATACACAGCTAGTCAGCAGCCAACCTGGGATTTGAACAGAGACGTTATGACTGTGAATCCACTGGGAGCCACTGTCCCTTGTCATCCCATACCACATTGTCTCTGGGGACAAAGCTGAACTGCTCACATCTATGGAATAGAGGCTAAGCATCATATCTGGAAAGATAGCAGTCTACTGGCAACGGCAAGAGAACTCACAGATGCACCTCAGAAGATGAATGAATAGAATTTAGTGGGGGATTGTGCTAGAAACTCCTTTGTCTATTCTGTGATGTCTTTGATACATTTGAGACTCCCCACCTCCAAAATTATTGAGTATAATTGGATGTATGGGGAAAGTAAAGAAAGGGCTGACATGTGTTTCAATGTTTAGTTGTCACTGTTCTTCATAGATTGCAATATACATAACAGACCAAAATTAACTGTGTTAAAAGGTTACACTGTTTTTTAAATGAGGGTAATTTTTTTTTATTTCTTTTTTATTTATTTTTCTGAACCTCGGATACAGAGACAGAAAATCAATCATGTGTCTCAGTTCATGACAAAAGTGATCTGGGCAAGGCTCTTGTTTTGTTGCATGTTAATATTTAATACAAAATTAGCCAGGCGTGCTGGCAGTCGCCTATATTCCCCCCTACTCAGAAGGCTGAGGCAGGAGCATTGCATGAACCCAGAAGGCAGAGGTTGGAGTGTGCCAAGATCTTTCCTGCTTTCACCTCTGGGTATTTAGTGCTATAAAAAAGACTGCTTTAGCTGTGTCCCAGAGATTCTGGTTCATTGTGACCTTGTTCTCACTGGTTTCAAAGAACTTATTTATTTCTGCCTTGGTTTCGTTATTTACCCAGCAGTCATTCAAGAGCAGGTTATTCAGTATCCATGTAGATGTGCGGTTTTGAGTGAATTACTCAATCATGAGTTCTAATTCAATTGCACTGTGGTCTGAGAGACTGTTCTGATTTCTGTTCTTTGCATTTGCTGAGGAGTGTTTTACTTCCAATTATGGTGGTCAATTTTAGACTAAATGTGATGTGGTTCTGAGAAAAATGTACATTCTGTTGATTTGGAGTGGAGAGTTCCGTAGATATCTATTAGGTCCATTTGATACAGAGCTGAGTTCAAGTCCTGAATATCCTTGTTAATTTTCTGTCTCATTGATCTGTCTAATATTGACAGTGGAGTGTTAAAGTCTCCCACTATTATTCTGTGGGAGTCTAAGTCTTCTTGTAGGTATCTAAGAACTTGCTTTATGAATCTGGGTGCTGCTGTATTGGATGCATATATATTTAGTGTAGTTAGCTCTTCTTGTTGCATTGATCCCTTTACCATTATGTAATGCCCTTCTGTGGTTTTTGTTTTGTTTTGATTTTTGGTGTTTTTTGTTTGTTTTGTTTGTTTTGTTTTGGTTTTTGTTTGTTTTTTTTGTTTGTTTTTTTAAATCTTTGTTGGTTTAAAGTCTATTCTGTCAGAGACTAGGATTGCAACTCCTGCTTTTTTTGCTTTCCATTTGCTTGGTAAATATTCCTCCATCCTTTTATTTTGAGCCTATGTGTGTCTTTACACTTGAGATGGGTTCCTGAATATAGCACACCAATGGGTCTTAATTCTTTATCCAATTTGCCAGTCTGTGTCTTTTAATTGGGGCATTTAGCCCATTTACATTTAAGGTTAATATTCTTATTTGTGAATTTGATCCTGTCATTATGATGCTAGCTGGTTATTTTGCCCATTAGTTGACACAGTTTCTTCATAGTGTCGATGTGCTTTACAATTTATTATTTTTTTCAGTAGCTGGTACTGGTTTTTCCTTTCCATATTTATCACTTCCTTCAGAAGCTCTTGTAAGGCAGGCCTGGTGGTGACAAAATCTCTCAGCATTTGCTTGTCTGTAAAGGATTTTATTTCTCCTTCGCTTATGAAGCTTAGGTGCGAAAATCCTATATAAAATACTGGCAAACCAAATCCAGCAGCACATCAAAAAGTTTACCCACCACGATCAAGTCGGCTTCAACCCTGGGATGCAAGGCTGGTTCAACATACGCAAATCAATAAATGTAATCCATCTCATAAACAGAATTAATGAAAAAAAACACATGATTATCTCAGTAGATGCAGAAAAGGCCTTCAATAAAATTCAACACCCCTTTGTGCTAAAATCTCTCAATAAACTAGGTACTGATAGAACATATCTCAAAATAATAAGGGCTATTTATGAAAAACCCACAGGCAATATCATACTGAATGGGCAAAAGCTGGAAGCATTCCCTTTGAAAACCATCACAAGACAAAGATGCCCTCTCCCCCCAACTCCTATTCAACATAGTACTGGAAGTTCTGGCCAGGGCAATCAGGCATAGAAAGAAATAAAGGGTGTTCAAATAGGAAGAGAGGAAGCCAAGTTGTCTCTGTTTGCAGGTGGACATGATTGTATATTTAGAAAACCCCATCATCTCAGCCCCAAATCTCTTTAAGCTGATAAGCAACTTCAGCAAAGTCTCAGGAGACAAAATCAGTGTGCAAAAATCACGAGCATTCCTACACACCCATAATAGAAAAACAGAGAGCCAAATCACGAGTGAACTCCCATTCACAATTGCTACAAAAAAATAAAATACCTAGGAATAGAACTTACAAGGAATCTGAAGGACCTCACAAACCACTGCTCAAGGAAATAAGAGAGGACACAAACAAACAGAAAAACATTCCATACTCATGGATAGGAAGAATCAATATGGTGAAAATGGCCATACTGCCTGCCCAAAGTAATTTATAGATTCAATGCTATTCCCATCAAGCTACCATTGACTTTCTTCACAGGATTAGCAAAAACTACTTTAAATTTCATATGGAACGAAAGAAAAAAAAAGCACATATAACCAAGACAATCCTAAGCAAAAAGAACACAGCCAGAGGCATCATGCTACCTGACTTCAAACTATCCTACAAGGCTACAGTAACCAAAACAGCATGGTACTGGTATCAAAACAGATACATAGACCAATGGAACAGAACAGAGGCCGCAGAAATAACACCACACATCTACAACCATCTGATCTTTGACAAACCTGGCAAAAACAAGCAATGGGGAAAGGATTCTTTATTTAATAAATGGTGTTGGGAAAACTGGCTAGCCATATGCAGAAAACTGAAACTGGACCCCTTCCTTACAACTTATACAAAAATTAACTCAAGATGGATTAAAGACTTAAATGTAAGACCTAAAACCATAAAAACCCTAGAAGAAAATCTAGGCAATACCATTCAGGACATAGGCATGGGCAAAGACTACATGACTAAAACACCAAAAGCAATGGCAACAAAAGCTAAAATTGACAAATAGGATCTAATTAAACTAAAGAGCTTCTGCACAGCAAAAGAAACTGTCATCAGAATTTATAGGCAACCTACAAGATGGGAGAAAATTTTTGTAATCTATCCATCTGACAAAGGACTAATATCCAGAATCTACAAGGAACTTAAACAAATGTATGAGAAAAAAACAAACAACCCCATCAAAAAGTGGCCGAAGGATATGAACAGACACTTCTCAAAAGAAGACATTCACACAGCCAAAAAACATACGAAGAAAAGCTCATTATCATTGCTTATTAGAGAAATGCAAATCAAAACCACAATGAGATACTATCTCACGCCAGTTAGAATGGTGATCATTAAAAAGCCAGGAAACAATAGATGCTGGAGAGGATGTGGAGAAATAGGAATGCTTTTACACTGTTGGTGGGAGTGTAATTTAGTTTAACCGTTGTGGAAGACAGTGTGCCAATTCCTCAAGGATCTAGAACCAGAAATATCACTTGACCCAGCAATCTCATTACTGGGCATATACACAAAGGATTATAAATCATTTCTACTATAAAGAGACATGCACAAGTATGTTCATTGCAGCACTATTCACAATAGCAAAGACTTGGAACCAGCCCAAATAGCCATCAATGATAGATTGGATAAAGAAAATGTGGCACATATACACCATGCAATACTATGCAGCCTTAAAAAAGGATGAGTTTATGTCCTCTGCAGGGACATGGATGAAGCTGGAAACCATCATTCTCAGCAAACTAACACAGGAACAGAAAACCAAACACCACATGTTCTCATTCATAAGTGGGAGTTGAACAATGAGAATACATGGACACAGGGAGGGGAACATCACACATCAGCGCCTGTTGGGAGGTAGGGGGCCAGGAGAGGGATAGCATTAGGAGAAATACCTAATGTAGATGACTGGTTGATGGGTGCAGAACACCATAATGGCACGTGTATACCTATGTAACAAACCTGCACGTTCTGCACATGTATTCCAGAACTTAAAGTATAATAAAAAAAGAGAGACCTAGAGAATATATATGTTACTTAATTGCTATATCTATATTTATCTGCATACATTTCATATCTATATCTACATATGTCTTTATATATCTATACCTATCTATATATCTATTTATTTACTTATTTCTTCTTTTCTTCCTTCTTTCTTTCCTTTCATCTATTTATCTATATAGATAGAGAGAAGTTATCTATAATAAGAAGTATGACTATTGAGTTTATTAACTGAACAGCATTTTCATTCCTTCAGGCAGACCTACATGAATGCCAATTATTATCAGAAAGACTGTTGTTGGAATATAAAGTAGTAGTGCCACTGAGTCATGAGGACATGATTTATTTCTCTCCCCAATAAAGGTAGAGTTTCTGCAAAGACTGGACAATTAGTTGTAGTCCAGGGCACATTTTCTCTCTCCTGAGCCTTAGGCATAGAGCCATTATATGCCTTCTTGACTTTCTTTTCAATGATTTTCTGAAAACCTTTCTTCTGATTGAAGCAGCTTCTCTTTAGATATCTGTCATACATATTATTATGCTTAAAAAGTGTGCTTGACTTAAACATATGGCTTGCATGTTTTAAAGAAGGGGATTCTCTTCCCAAGGAGCTTAAAATATTTTAAAATCTCTAATTGCATATCACATTTTAGATGTGATCTTTGCAGATATATTTCAAGCATCTCATACACTTCCTTACTTTATTTCCCTTCACAATAGAATATAGAATTGACAGGCTTAGACTTAATGATCATCCATCTGAGTCAAATTCTTTTTCACTTTCAGCTCTCCTAATGAGTCCCACCTTTCCTTTAGGTATATCAAGGTTATGAAACCTATATTTTATTATTAGAACCAGCCCTCATTTTCTGGTTTGCTTTTTACTCATTTTAATAAAAGCAAAATGTATCATATAACAGTGGTAAAGTATTTTTTTATGATCAGAATGTTCTATTATTCAAATGACATGAAAAGTGGAACTAGTGTGATTGAAGTGTAGTCATAACCAGGAGACCTACTAGCCTGCACTCTCCTCTCTTCCAGTCGAAGAGCAAAGAAATTCCTAAGACATATTTGTAGTGCCATAGTATGAGGTTTAAAAAACACTGCAAAGATAGATGCTAGATACAGACATTTAGATACATAGATGAAATAGGTAAATGCCTGATCTGTAGTGTATTAATTGCAGTATGTTAGTGATGCAGTGTATCAGTTTCCTTTTTCTGCTGGAACAAATTACCACAAATTTAGTGACTTAAGCAAGACAAATGTATTATCTTACAGTGCTGTAGGCCAGGCTGGAAGTCCAACCTGGATCTCAGTGGGCTGGTGTCTAGGTGGCAGCAGGGTTCCATTCTTTTCTGGAGACTCCAGGGTTTTGATTTCCTTTCCTTGGTTATTTGGGTTCTCGGCACAGTTCAATTTCTTGTGGTTGAAATTCCCATTTTCTTGCTAGCCGTCAGCCAAGATCTGTTCCCAGCTTCTTAAATTCCTTGAGCGATGGTCCCCTTCCTCCATCTTCAAAGCCTTCCCTGGCAGCCCAGTCTCCCTCATGCTTTGAATTTCTCCTCCTTCTTTTTCATCCTTCTAACCTAGCAAGAATAGGTTCTCCACTTTTAAAAACGCATGTTATATGATTAAATCAACCAGATAATCCAAGATAATCTCCCCACCTCAGAGTCTGTATTCATGATCACGTATTAAAGTCAAGTTTTCCGTGTAAGACAACATGTTTACAGGCTTCAGGGATTAGAACGTGGACATCTTAGGGATGGGGGAGAGGTTGTAATTATTCTCTTTACCACATGTAGTGTTTGTGCAGTCATTTGCATTTGCTTCTAATGTGGAGGCCTTGACCAACAGGCCATGTTGGATTTAAATAGCTCCTTTAATCAGTTTGCATCCTAGATATTATTTTGACCATTGAGGAGGCTTTGCCTACCACAGTTTGATTAATTACACACTGTTGTTTTTTCTCTGGTGAATTCCTAGAGGAGAATCTCGTGTTTTGATTTCTAACATCTTAATTGAATTTAAGTAAGAAAAACTCACAATTGCCCATGTGCAATCAGCGTAATAGAGGGGGTTGTATTTTAGACCATGGGTCATCAGATGAATCAGACTATTAATAGTCCTACCAGCCATTTAGCCACTAAAACAAGTACACATACACAAAACAAGGATAGTTACTGAAGTGACAGAATTGGCCCAAAGCTAGACTGACCAAAGTTTTGAATAAACTGAAGAACCAAACTTTGACATGCTTATCTGAATGTAATTGGAAATTCAGATCTTTATACAGTCACTTATCCTTAAGTTCTAAGTCATTGCATTTCATCTGTTATTTATAATCTCATTTGGATTTCAGAAAAAATTCAATACTTCATTACATCTCTGAATTTATGTTTTACCTTTAAGATTTGGTTACTCTTTGAGCCAAGAGCACAACACTTACTCATGTGCACAGGGGTTAAGAACTGCCACCAAAGGTGGCACTCATATAATGGAGACAGAGTTGTTGGTCCAAAGTTGGTGTCTGAATGGTAATTTGAATAATGAAGAAAATGACATTACTCCTGAGAATTCCAGGACAGAATCTTCCCATGGCATCATGGCTTTGGGCTGGCCATTTCCCAGGCATAGTGAGTAATAGAGGAAGGGAAGGATATTAATAGCCCTCCTGGGGTTGCTTTTGTTAGCTTTAGTTACTAGAAGCTGACGTGACTGCTACCCAAGGCAGAACTTCTATAAAAAATCCAGCAGTGGAACACTATACATGCCTACTGTGCTAATAAGAGAGGGAAAAACTAGAAGTTTCTTTTCTCTCTCACTTGGGATACTAACGGGCAAGAGAGCAGCTATCAGCAAAAAGTCCAGAGGCACAAATCTAGCAACAAAGAGAGAACTGGAAAGTTGCATTTCACAAATGGTAAGCACATGATATGTTTTCTCTGCATTCCCTAGGGGTCAGGCTATTTCTCAAATGCCAATTCCCATCACAATTGGTGCCTTTGGCGCTTCTGAAATACAGGGTGTTTGGCATTCAGCTGGGGAATTGCTGTGTTCAGGAACCAACGATTGAAGAAGGCAAGTGTCCGGGTCAGCTGCTGCCAATCACCATCTCCACCCCACAGGGGTTCACTCAAAGGAGAAAACAGCTTCAGGTCTCCCTTTAGGGAACTTTCTCTCTCATTGCCAGAGTTAATTCAAGTAGGTTTTCTATTGTCCTCTAAAATCCTGACAAGCAATATGGAAGGAAAAGAGTAGCACATTTCTGAAAATAAAAAATGTGCACAAATAATGACATTATATAAGGTAAAGTCACGTAACTTATTAAATACAAAGCAATGAATAACACTGCATGGGTTGGAAAATACCACAGTTCAAAGATATTCTTTGCCTGGATTTTAATGAGTCTAAGAAATACAACACATTAATGAATGCATTGTTACATTCAAAGACTTTGATTCATTTCTAAATAAAAAGAGTGGAAAACAACCTCCCAGTCCCAAAAGGTCAAATTCAGGGCCTATTAAAACACCTCTTTCAGGTTCATTTCAGAACAAATGAATTTTAGGAATGACTAAATCAAAGTGTCATGACCAAAAGAGAAAAAATAACAAGCTCACTGGTAAACTTATCATTGCTGGAAGAAGAGCGGGCTATGAGAATGATCTTTGAAACTAAAAATCTCTTTAAAGCATTATAGAATTTGCTATCAGCACAAATTGAGAGTAAAGAAATAATTACCAAAATCCAACCAGCTATAAATTTCCATCCACTGGGCAAAAATCCACATCAGAATGTGAGAAAGCACAAGAATTTGCTTCTTAAATGTTACGTTGTGCCAGAGGAATTATAAACAGCAGGCACCATCAACAATTAGATTAATAGTTTTTTTTTCTTTAAGAAATGGGACTGAACTGTAACTACAACACCATTGAGACAGGCACCTGGAGGTGAGTGTAGAAATACCAACTTCATAAGCAGCTGGAAAGTCTCAAAGTTCTGTGCCCTTTGTATTTTCCAACACACAGGATTGCTTACTTTCACGCATAGCTGTAGGAAATAAGACACTTTTTTAATTGTGCAAACTTAAACCGATTTGTTTGTGAAACACCAAACTATCCCATATTGAAACTGGTTTGGAAGACCTTCATATGTAAGGGTAATCTATTTGGCTTGCAAAATTCACATGAAACTGCATAGAAATTCTGTATATTTTCATTGCTTCCACAATTTTCTCTCCTCCCCATTATAGGCTAAGAAGGCATATCTATGTCCTGGCAGTAGATAATTGCAGGATAATATGTGTTAGCATTCCCTTACAAATAAATATTCCCTTGAAGAACCAAACAGAGTAGAAAGGACAGGCATAATGCATTACACTTATTTAGCTTCATTGCATCATTTTATTTAAGGCCCAAGCTGATCCCCTTAGCGTGGCTGTAATTTCTTCTGGTCTACACAGTGTACATTGGGTTAATGAGGTCAAGTCAACCTCTATATGGTACCCTAAGCTCATGCCATCTCTTAATAAAACATACTCTTCTGGTGACGAGATAGGAAAAGGGGAATAAATTTATGTGGATCAGACTGAAATCTGGGAACATTTTAGACTTTCCCTTTTCCTCATGCCCCATATTAAATATGATCATTGAAAATGTCTTCCATGTTGGTTCTCACCACTGCATCTCCTTCAGCTCCAGTTTTAATTCAAGCTATCATCATTTCTCATCTGGTTTGTGGAGTAATCAAACAGATCCCTCTGCCTCCCATCTGTCATCATTCTACACTGATACCACAGATATATCTAAAGCACATATTTAACATATTTTCTCTCTTATTTAAACCCTTTGGTTGCTTGGCTAATTCTTTGCATGTGCACATAGACAACATTCCCATTAGTGGCGTTTAATGCCCCTGGGCAAGTAACAACAGGAGTCAAGTAACATATCCTAAGCTCCTGCGACTTGGAACTATCATGAGAAAAAAATTGAACATGGCTCATGGCAGGAGTCCAGACCTATGCAGACATGTCTGATGGATTGGAAGATCTTATAGAAACCTGATTTCAGGAAGTAGCAACTTTGGTTCTGAGAAGAAAATCTCCAAAAAAAAAAAAAGAAAGAAAGAAAACAAATTAATCAAAGTGGAGTATATCCAACAGCCATGTTTGCTAACAACTATAAGGTAGTTTAAAGGTGCACTGTGAAGCCACCTGAGTCCATTCAACCCAACTGTGTGCCCTACCTTCGAAGCATATATGCAGTCTGCAAAGATGAGTGTCATTAAATAATATCATTATGTAGTATGAAGCTTGGGATCTCTAAAGTTAGGCATCTTCTCTTCTTAGACAAGCATTTGAAGAAAGAAGTTCTTTCTTTACCATCCAAAGAGAAGTACATAGTTGAAATGAGTAGAATAGACAGTAAGAATATCTGCAGTTTCAAGTGGAGAAAATACAGATGTCCCTGAAACTTTGAAGCCAGGTATGAATTTCCAAGCATTCAGAGATCCCGATAGAGAAAGACACAGAGAATCACTAGCAGGTATGTTAAATGTCCAGGTGATCCAGAGATGAAAAAAGATAGGACCAAAAGTCACAGATGCTCACCCTGGAAACATGTTTAAATCACCTTTGGCCATTTTTGAAAATTCCTAAAAAGACATAAGGAAAGAGATGAGGTTCTGGTATAGGTTTTTGTCACAGCAACCTGACTGACCTTCCATCAGTTAGCATTTGTATTAGTTAGGATGCTTTGGCTGAAAGTGGTAAAAGGCTCAACTCAATATAACTTAAACAGAAAAGGTATCTGCTATCTCATAACAGGAGTCCAGATATAGGTTGGTTCCAATGTTGTTAATTCAGGGGCTCAACATCATCATCAAGAACATAGACACTGTGCACCTTTCTCCTCATCCAACTTCGGAATGTCACTTTGACCCTTTGACTTGCTCCTCATATGGGTAAAGTAGTTGCAGATAAGTAGTTGCACCTTATCATATAAAGTAGATAAGGTGCTTCTTTAAGATCAGAGACACTTTTCTTATTTATACACCCACATTCTTCACATCTGACTGGGTAAGCTATGTTTTAGGCTCACCCTAAACTAGTTACTAGCAATGGGAATTAGAATACCTGAGTAGGCTTAGACAAATTTCTACGCATCCTAAATGAAACTGGGGTCTTGTTAGCTAGGACAATGTGACAGAAATTATAGTTTTATTGGCATATATAATGTTGTCAATAGCTAGCAGTCACAAACCACTATGATCTAGGTCAGTGCTTTGCAAAGCTTAGATTCTGATTCAGTGGATCTCAGGTAGGGTCCATGATTCTGCATTCTAATACTCTCATAAGTGATGTTGCTGCCAGTCCATGGGCCACACTGTAAATACCAAGCATTTAGGTGACAGTCATATAACTTTTTGTTTCATTGACTTTAATAGCCTTCAGAACGAAATCCATGTTCCTTAGCATGAATGTCATACACGATTCTTCATTACACCTAATCTTGTAGGAATTATTATTGCTCTTGATAACTTTAATGCAATGTGCTCCAATATGGCCATGTTATATTCAAAGTGCTGTGAGTTTAATGCCCTGTGGCTTTTTGCTCTCACATTTATCATTTCTTCTTCATACAATAGAATTTCTCATCCTTTTATTTCTATTTCCTTTCTTCTGGCTAAATCAGTTACTTTGGGAAGACTTACCTGATCCCAACTCTTCATACCTCATCATATGTTAGGTACCTCCTTTGGGTCCAATAACCCTATAATTGTAAATCATACTGTAATATAATTATTTCTTTACATTTCTGTCTCCTCCATTAAATCGTGGATTTTTCAATGGCAAGGTTATTCTAAATATCTCATGGTTAATAAAATATCTGATAAAGAGTAAATCCTAAGTAAAACCATATTTTACAGAGTAATGCTCCTAATATCCCAAATCTTTTATACATGTCTATCTGTCTACAGAGAATGTGGTCACCAACTAATTAATATGAAAACTGAAGTTCCATTACCACATTATATACAATTACATGACATTATTTACTTTACACTTACTTTTCACTCTACCTTGTTTTTCTCTTTTAATTTTTCTCTCAGCAATACCAAGATTATACTAAATTTTCCATAAATATTTTTATAAAAATAAACAAATCCTGATTGTAAAGAAGCCCAGGTTCTACTAAGAGAACTAAGATATGCATATTATACAAATCTAACAAATGATTGAAAATGAGAAGTTCCATAAAGACGAATATATAAAGCAGCATAAGAGTTCAGAAGAAGAAAATAGTCCAGATAGGTTACCAATGAAGTTGTAGCAGACACTATTATTCACTCATTTGTTGTTGACAGGATGTGGACAGACTTTTGGTCAATCTAATCTTGGAAGTGACATCCCACCATTTTCACCATATTCTGTTAGAAGAGAGACTCCAGGTCTAGCTCACATTCAAAGGAAGGGGATTATTCAAGGACATAAGCATAGGAGGCAGGGATCAATGGGGGCCACCTAGGACTCTACCACACATTTACCTCCTGAGACTCATTAAAATGACAAAACAATAGCAAACCAAAATAGAAGCACAGACTCTCCTTCTAGTAATTCAAATGTAGGTTTCTCAGAAGACAATCTGGAAGGAAAGACCAGGATTTCAAAGAAATGTTAAGCAAGAAAACTGGTGAATATGAACACATCATATTAAGAATTGGCATTATAAAACAATAATATAAAATAATAATAATAGCTTGATGACTAATATGGAGAGTAATAAAACAGCAGACAAAATTATGAAAAGGAAAAAAAGAGTAAGCCATCAATAACATATAAAAGAAGAGAGGCAACTGAAATTGAATCATTCTCAGGCTTTGTATTGTTTTAGTGTCCCAAGTCCAAGTATGCATATTGTGCTTTAAGGGTAACCACTAAAAAGGAGACATAGGCTATGCTGATTTCAGAACGTAGAATGACTGTATGGGTGTGTGTTCAAGGGAAAGAAAGTGGAAACATAAAGAAAATCAATAAAACCAAAAGAACACAGGAACCATGGGTATTGAGGGGCATGGAAAAAGCAAAATTAAATACAAATCCCAGGATGTTAGAAAAGGAATTGTTTAAACATAAGGAAAGCACAAAGTGGAAGACCTATTAATTAAGCAAAATCCATAGATGATAGCAACTGATTAGATATGGGGGGCGGGGAAAGAGAAAAATTAAAGATTGGTATTTTTCACTAGGATGATTAGAAAGTTGACTGTGACATAATCAGTATTAGGGAATATGGGACAGGTTACTATTTAGTTAGAAAGCACAACAAGTTCAATTTTGAACAATTTGGAATTGAACAGCATTTCCAGAATTTCTAAGTAGCGTGGCCTTATGCTTGGCAATCAGGATAGATGGATCTGGTACATCTTTGTTTTTATAGCATTTTACATAAGATTGAGAAAATATCACTTGTCCATATCCAAGGAGATTAATGGAGATTAATGTGTGTAGTGTGTGTGATTACCCATGTGGTGGGAATGAGAATGGATCTATAGTTCTTTCAGGCAGCCTTTTGTTACTACTGGTTGAGTCTAAGTTGCCTATGACACATCTAATGGAGCTATTCATTCAGGAAGAGTATGGAGGAATGGATGCATAGAATAATGGTACCGTCTCTTGTCAGACAGACCATGGGTTAAAACAATTTTCTTGTTTACTAGCTGTATTATGTGGGCCAAGTTACCTAATGCTTCTAACCTTAGTTTCTTTATAAGCATAATGACTATAACATCACTGTTATAAAAATTCATTCAATTAAATAAGATAACGTATATAAATTGCATAAAACAGTGCCTGAAACACAGTGTATGATTAAGAAAACAGCTTTATTTGCAAGTCAAATTCTGTTACCTTTAATGGCAATGAGAAAAATTCCAGTAAATAATATACATTCTATTCAAAATTTAGCATAAAATGAAATCACATCTTGATTTTAATTGTGGTTTTTTTTTTTTTTAAATCTACTAAAAGACTAACCTGCCATAATGTTTCTGCTGAAGAATCTCATCACTTGGGTCATATTTGTTAACATTTCTGAGACTGTTATTGTTGAGTCATAGAATTCCTTGACATAAATACCAGATTTCTGCTCAGAGTTAAGAAGCACATTTTCCTGTTCTGTAGTAACAGATGAATTTGCCATGAAATCAGGACTGCAATAATTTACTCTAAATTCTTAGACAATTAATTTGAATACATAATATAGAATACATGAAATTTGTTTATTTCTACCTTTACATAAGAGTGCCAACAACTGGAAAAACTTCAATTTATATATGGACACATAGTCTCTGGATAAAATACAGAAAGAACATAGCCTGAGATAAAATCATCAAATTTAAGAAAAGGAACATAATTAAATGAGAATAAAAAGAAAAGAAGGAGTCACTTCAAGACAGTGTATAGTATTGTACCAGTAAGAATACTAGATAGACTCTGACATTCAATTTCTATGAGCCCGTGGATAAATCACTTACTAACATTGAGCCCCATTTTACTTCTTTTTAAAAAATGTTTTGAAATAATTTCAAACAAGTAATTTCTTAAAACAAGGACATGTTTTTTTAAAACCAATACATATTAATAATTTCTTAAAACAAAAACATATTTATACTATGATCATGCAAGACAATCTTACATAATCATAGTATAATTATAGAATTCAGGGTATTTCTCATCTCAGATATTTTAGTCTCCATCTCAGTCATTTCTCTACAAGTTTGATTTGAGTCATTTCTATATCTTTCAGGTCTCTAACTGTTTAAACATACAGAATATGGTTATAATGATTCTTTTAATGAACATTGCTGCTAATTCTAACATCTCTGTCAGTTCTGGGTCGTTCTTTAAAAATAACTTTTTATTTGAAAGAAGTAAAGACTCACAAAAAATTGCAATAACACTACTGAGATTTCCCATGTAGCCTTCCCTTGACTTTCCGCAGTGATAATATCTTACATAACCATAATGCAATGTCAAAATAAGGAAGGTACTAAGTTACTAACTCAGTTACAGGCCTTTATTGGGATTTCTCATGTTTTGCATGTACTCTGTGTGTGTGTGTTTTTGAGTGTGTGTGTGTGCACATGCACGCACATGCCTGAATAGAAAATATGGATTTACGAAATTTTGTCGCGTGTATAAATTTGAGTAACCAATACCTCAGTTAGGATACAGAACCATTCCATCACCGCACACACACACACACACACACACACACACACCCTTTCTCAGATGATTCCTCAATAGTCACATCCTTCTTCCACCTCTAACCTCTGATCATTGATGTATTTTCTGTCACTATAAATTTGCCACTTCAAGGTTGGTATAAATGAAATCTTGTAGTATGTAACACTTTGACATTGAATATACACATACAAACATACATATATAGAATAGTATACTGTATCTATATTTCATACATATATTAGACAGAAATATATATGTATTATTTTTTGCAAATCAAATTTCTTCAAATCAGTTAGCTTAAGAATGGCATTGCCTTTACTAATCAATTTGGGGACTATCATTTTATTACTGCTTATTTATTTACTGACTTATTCCTCTAGGTATCTGTGTATGCTGTGGTATTTTTGTCTGTTTTGTTCCAGTTGCTATTGGTTGCTTGGTTGGTCTGGAGAGAAGGAAGTTGAAGCTTGACCTAAATATAGTTTGACACATTAGTCTTAAGAAGCTCTCTCAATTACAAGTGTCCAAAAAAAATCACTCATTGAATTGTGTTTGAATAAGAACCATTCAAGTTTGAAAGAGGTTACTGCAGTATTTTCTGTAGCAAAATGTCAAAATATGTTCTGTTCAACATAAAACTCAATGCTATATAGAGTTGAATAATAGAAAAAAAAGATACATTCTTTCATAGACATAATTTAGATGAACTAATATAATATCTCATAATTCATATAGTTTAAATACTTAATAAACTATTTATAATAGTTTGTATTTGTAGCAGTCAAACCATTGCAAACGTATTTTTTGAGCTTAAGTGTTAAAGTATCACATTTGAAAGACAGGTAGTCAAACTGTTAAATTTTTTCAGACTCCTTTTACTTCTCATTAACTATTAATAATTATAGAAAGAAGATCTGTAGCCAAGGTAACAAGGAAAAGAAAATGATAGTGTAAGTCCAAGAAGCTTTGCCCTATCTGGCTCTGTTTATCACAGTGCACGATGTTTACTGTGCTCCTTCGGGCACTGAGGTGTATACATGTTTTGACCCTCTTTTCTTTACCTTGCTGAGAAGGGCAATTTCAATAGAACATTTAAATTCTCCAAAAACAGTTTTGACAAATACAGTTGTAACCTAAGTTTCTATGACTGCAGTCAGTCACATAAAGTTTGTAATTTCTGACATTTCTTGGACAATCATTTTTAAGCAAAGTAAAAGGTAGAGTTGATCTCAAAGAGAAGTGAAACTATAGAAACATTATTTTTGTTGTGGTCCAAATCTTCAGTAAATATATTGTGTTGATAAGTTTTTTTTGGAAATGTTTATACAAAAGATAAATGCAGATACTAGTATTAATTCATTTTGAAATTTTAATACTGATAATAGCATACTTGAATTGTTTCCATTATTACAGAATGAATTTCTAGCAAAATAGTCATACCACTTTAAGGAGTACTGTAGTTGCCATGTGTATACCATTTAGCATTTCTAAGGTTAAACTTCCCAAAATAAATCTATTTACTCAAGTATGGATGTCACAAAATATTGGGAAATAATAACAGATTTGGTTTTTTTCTTTATTTTTTCTTCCTGCTTTGATCCCATCCCATTAACTTCATGGCAGCCCTTCCTTGGACAGGTGGAGGTTGCAGAGTGGGAGGTGGTATACAAATGAGTACAAAATAGCTAAGCAAATTTCTTTCTTTTTTTTTTTTTTTTTGAGACAGTCTCGCTGTCACCCAGGCTGGAGTGCAGTGGCACGATCTCGGCTCACTGCAAGCTCCGCCTCCTGGGTTCACGCCATTCTCCTGCCTCAGCCTCCTGAGTAGCTGGGACTACGGGCGCCACCACCACGCCCGGCTAATTTTTGTATTTTTAGTAGAGACGGGGTTTCACCGTGTTAGTTAAAAACTCATACTTCCCACTATTGTAGTCTTATATCAAGGCACTTTTGAACTTGAATAGCTGGCTTGTTTGAAAAACTTTTTGATGTTTTATCAAGGTGTTTAAGTTTTATTTTTTCTTCTAAAATCAAAAGACATAGTTTATAAGACAAACAACAAAGTAAAAAAAAAACTGTGATGATATGAGTCACCTCTTGTTCCAAACTAGATAAAATATATGACTTGAAATGAGAGAACTGTGGAAAAAATAAAGCAAATTAATACTTTTGAAGGGTATGAAGGATGAGCTGATCTTTCCCACTGCTCTTGAATTCTCCCAGCTGCCTACCAGGGTTAGGAGGGAATAACAAAAGGTCAATACTTCTACAGGAGCCTAATTGCAGAAGGACTAGTGTCTGACTTTCTGTACTGAAATCTGTAAATAGACACTTCTGAGAATGAATGTCAGGGCATGAGGTGGCAGGAAGAGCACTCTACTGTCCCTCAAATCTTACTCTCAGAGAAGCACAAGAAAACATTTAACAAATTTTAATGTTCCTCCATTTCCATGCCGTGAGAGGTTCACGTATAGCTAAGGGCTACATAGTTGGGATAAGAGGGATTAGAAAGCCTAAATATTTCCAGGGAGGAAAGGGCAAAGAACCCAAAACAGGAGCAGTAGGAATAGGAGCCAATGATTAAAAAGTCAGTGGGAATTATATACCACAGGAGGAGCCAGGAAGATGCCTGCTGAGACGAGGTTCAGACAACTTTCCCCTACGCGAGCATAATATGAGAGCCCTTGACCAGTGTTTCCTATTTGCCACTCCAGATTTATTCTTTGCTGCCTTGTTCTCCATATTGAGCTGACTTGCATAGATTGCCCCCCTTGGGCAGGCTTATTGTCAACTGCCTTACGGTTGATTTGGACAATAAGAAGCACTAGTAAGAGAGAAGAGGGAGACAGATAAATAGGTCAAGCTTCACTTATATTTCTCCACCACTCTCTCCACATTTTATCCGACTCTACCTGTTTCTGCCAAGACAAATTTTGGCATTGGATGACTTCTCCATGTCTGTGACTGTTCATCTTCACCGGGTTTCAGGTATTGCTTCTCCTGTTGCCCTTCAGGTATAAGAATAGTAACAACTTCTCCGGGTTGCAAATCCTTGAGCAGTTCACTATCTCTTACTCCTATCCCTGAACCTTGCCCACATGCTTGTAAATAATCCCTTTTTCATATTCTATACCTTTATCCACTTTGAGTGTGTCATTTGTCACCTAATCTTGAATTTAGATGACCCTCTGGCAGAAACAGAAACAGAAGTTAGAGGTAGAAATTTCTGAACTGATTAAATATTTACCCAAAAAACATTAGAAGCCATGAGTATCTTTTAAACCAGTAGAAGATTTTTCTACCAATTAAGGTAATGCTATTTTAAAAATTAAGTGAAATTCTATTAAAATGCCCAAAGAAATTTTTCATTTTGTATACTTGAATCATGGCCTTTAATATTCAACTAACTATATATAAAGACATTATTTTTCAATTTTTTAAAAAAAATTCAAATGAAACATTTTACTCATTCCAAAAGGAATTAGCTAGATTATTTTTTAAAGCTTCATAATTGAACATTAGTCTTAAATTAAATACTCACTTACAGCTTAATTTTCCCATCCTCTGTTTAACTTATTTGAAAAATCGGTATTAAAGAGTTCAAACTTATGTTCAAAGAGTCATTTGCAATGTGGAAGTAGTACAGATATAATTATTATTTTCAGCTTGGACCAGCTTGAAATTTACAAACCATTAATGTGCTAGACTTTATTAATTTATATAACTTACAAAGATCAAAACTTAAACCTACAATGTCTGTAAACTCTATATTCTTAAGCTGTATCTTTCTTTTTAAGGAAATCTGTAAATGTACATGCATGTATGTTTGTTTCTCTGTGTGTGTTGAGTGAATCCCAAATAGCATAAAACTGAATAAATCCATGAGAAGACACACAATTAAACTTTGTAAGCTCAAAACAAGAAAAAATCTTGAAGGCAACAGACACAAATGACGCATGTTTACTTGAGAGCACCAATTTGAATGACAGAGAATTTTCCAACCAAAACAATAAATACCAGAAAGAAACAGCACAGCATTTTTCAAGTTCGGAATGAAGATAACTGAAAATTCTACATCTGAGGCAATTATCCTTTAGGATAAAGATATTGGGGTGGAGCCAAGATGGCCTAATAGGAACAGCTCCAGTCTACAGCTACCAGTGTGAGTGATGCAGAAGACGGGTGATTTCTGCATTTCCAACTGAGGTACCAGTTCATCTCACTGGGAAGTGCCAGACAGTGGGTGCAGGACAGTGGGTGCAGCACACCACGCATGAGCCGAAGCAGGGCGAGGCATTGCCTCACCCGGGAAGCTCAAGGGGTCAGAGAATTCTCTTTCCGAGTCAAAGAAAGGGGTGACAGACGGCACCTGGAAAATCGGGTCACTCCCATCCTAATACTGCGCTTTTCCAAGGGGCTTAACAAACAACACACCAGGAGATTATATCCTGCACCTGGCTCGGAGAGACCTACGCCCACGGAGCCTCCTACGCCCATGGAGCCTCCCTCATTGCTAGCACAGCAGCCTGAGATCAAACTGCAAGGTGGCAGTGAGGCTGGGGGAGGGGTGCCCGCCATTGCCCAGGCTTGCTTAGGTAAACAAAGCAGCCAGGAAGCTCGAACTGGGTGGAGCCCGCCACAGCTTAAGGAGGCCTGCCTGCCTCTGTAGGCTCCACCTCTGGGGGCAGGGCACAGACAAACAAAAGTAAGCAATAACCTCTGCAGACTTAAATGTCCCTGTCTGACAGCTTTGAAGAGAGTAGTGGTTCTCCCAGCATGAAGCTTGAGATCTGAGAACAGACAGACTGCCTCCTCAAGTGGGTCCCTGACCCCTGAGTAGCCTAACTGGGAACATCACACACACGGGAACATCCCACTGTGGAATGGGGGAACGGGGGAGGGAGAGCATTAGGAGATATACCTAATGCTACATGACCAGATAATGGGTGCAGCACACCAACATGGCACATGTATACATATGTAACAAACCTGCATGTTGTGCACATGTACCCTAAAACTTAAAATATAATAATAATGATAATAAAAGATATTATCAGATGAAAGAAAACTAAGAAAATTAGTCCCTAGCAAACCCGCCATTAAGAAATGGCTAAAGGATGTTCTATTAACAGAAAGGGAATGATCACAAAAGTTTTGTCATTTCAGGGAAAAAAAACCTTTGGAATGGGTAAAAATAAGGATAAATACAATAGACTATCCTTCTTGTCATGGGTCTTAAAACATATTTAATTATTAAAGAAAAAGTTACACCACCATCTGATGTGTTACTCAATATATATGGAAGAAATACCCAAGGCTGTTTGTTACATTGTCAAAATAGGGAGATTAAAGAAATCTAAATGGAAATAAGGTTTCAGTACTTCACTTGAAGAGATAAAACATCAATACTGGTAGGCTAGAATAAGTTATGTATGTGTAGTGCAATACCTGGAGTGACCACTAAGGAAACTATAGGTTGGTACAGAAGTAATTGTGGTTTTGCCATTAAAAGTAAAAGTAATGGCACCCACCTAATATATGCAACTATATACTCCAAAACACCATAAATCAACATAAGCTTTTTATTTTCGAAGTTCTAAAATATACCAACCAAAGAGAATACATGGATAGGTATCTAAATATTTCTATCACAAGTAATTGGATGGACAGGTGTGGTGCCCTTCTTAGGGAGCTGACCATGGATTTAGGGTTAGATTCAGGATCCATGGTGCCAAGTTCAAAGTGGAAGAAGGAGGTTGAGCTTTCCTCCAGAGTCCACACGGCATGACATGGAGTAACAGTGTAAGCAATTGTAAAAAGCCCAAAAGTAAAAACTAAATACTCACAAACTAAAAAGTCAAAATACCAAGGTCTATAAGAGTTTGAAGCTAAGCCAATGAGACAAGAGCAAGAGGAGGTGTGCAGCAAGTAGAGAAGTTGGGGGAAGGAAGGCTGGTGCAGAGTTTGCATCTATGGGCCGGCAATCATGTGGTGCATTGTGCTGAAAGCATCTGACTCACCAGAAGTACAGAGGGCAGGAAGTGCGGTGTAGGGGACACATAATAGCAGTTATTTGGTTTCCAGGCCTGTAAGGAACTTTCCCTACATCATCTCGTTTAATTCTCTCACTAACCTGTGACAAGAAACTTTAGCCTCATTTTCCAAATGATGACTGAGGCTTAGTGACTCTAATAACTTGGATGTAATAATTTAGCCGAAGACAATTAGCCCAAGATTTGCATCTAGTGTAACTTTCACAGGTCTTGCTCATTCGGCAGCATTCTCCAGCTGGAATGAGCAAAGGATCTGGATAGAAAAGAATGGATAATCTCTCTACAACCTCCTACTTCTAATGTTATGGAGAATGGACTTGTTCAGAACATGCATAATAAAACAGTTCCACAAACTTTTAAAAATTATATGAACAGAAAAAAATCTTAAAATAAAACAAAGCAGGACCTTGGTTTACTGAGATCACAGGGAAGTTAAAAAAGAAATAAGTAAAATCTAATGGTAGAAAAATGAGAGTTATTCAATAAAATCCATTTGTAAAAAATATTAGTGCCAGTAGTCTGCTTGTAATACTTTTAAAATGATGAATCTTAAGGGAAAATGATGCATTTTTACTATTCACATTTTTTTTTTCTGAGAAATCAGGGTTGCCCAGTATTTAAGAATACAGGCTTAAAGTCAACTGACATGGATGAATCCAGAACCAGCTACTTCTTAACTGTGCAACCTTGGGGATAATATTGAACCACTCTAAAATTTAGTATGTTTATCTGTAAAGTAGGAATAATCATTTGGGTTTCTGAGAGATTTGGAAAGTAATCAAATTTTTAGTGAATATTTGGAACTTTAAATGTTAACTCTTGATAGAAGATAATGTTGAGGTCGTAGTCTTGGCTTTCTTTGGATATTTATTTCCACTTTTTTTTTCTTTTTTTTGAGATGGAGTTTCGCTCTTGTCACCCAGGCTGGAGTGCAATGGCACGATCTCGGCTCACTACAACCTCCGCCTCCCGGGTTCAAGCGATTCTCCTGCCTCAGTCTCCCGAGTAGCTGGGATTGCAGGCACCTGTGACCACACCTGGCTAGTTTGTTTGTTTGTTTGTTTGTTTATATTTTTAGTAGAGACGGGGTTTCGCTATGTTGGTCAGGCTAGTCGCGAACTCCTGACCTCAGGTGATCCTCCTGCCTCGGCTTCTCAAAGTGCTGAGATTACAGGCATGAGCCACCACGCCAGGCCAGAAATTTATCTGCACTTTCTGTCCACACTTTGAACCCTGAACAGAAAACCATCAACTGATTCATCATAGTCCTGTGGGACTTGGGTCAAAGAGTATATAACAGGATCAAAGAAAACTTAAGCCTGCCTTGGGAATACAAAAGTATCTCAGAGTACATCTCCTACCTAAACTGGGCTAAGGCTACCATGAAGAACAAAGAAGAACACATGGCTAATGAGTATTCCATATGGCCTTTAAAGAAAACAAATGTAGCAGAATATAAAATGGTTTGGAAAAAAATAAAGTAGAAATATAATGCTTACTCATAGAAGACACATAAGGAAAGGAGATTATTTGGGATGAAATGATTGCAAAGAAAAACAAGCAGCAATTTTCTCACAGCTAAAGACCACGGAACAAAGGATGAACACTAAGCCACTTAGGTGCAATGCTGTGAATCCCAACTGTGTATAGAAGAGGGGTTGACAGAAGACTAATTTCTCATCACTTGAATCAATATATCATTCTGATTTAAAAGCAAAAGTGTGGCATCTAGGGAATGGATTTTGATTTTTTAATCAAATGTAAATATAAAAATAAAGATCCTTTACAGCTTTATTTTAAGCAATCGATGCTACCATGAGTGATTGCTTTAATTTTATTTTTGTAAGGCACACATCGATTAAAAATTAACTCTTTGTTTCTAGTAGTCATTTATCAACAGAATAATGTTATTTTCATAAAATATTCTAAAATGATAGAAATGCTTGTCATTATAGAAATAAATCCATTTCAAACAATTTTCAAGGTATCAATTCTATAATAAGGATCTAGTTTTTTTGTAGCTCATTTTAAAAGTTAATACTTGAGAATTAGAAATTTTGTTTTGTTACACAATACGTGTCAGATTAATTGACATCTGTTATGTCCAAAACTTTTATCCATTCTCAAATTTTCAAGTGGTAGTGGAATATGAATTGGCAATCCATATTTACTCATTCATACCCTGGAGGAACACTACTTTTTGTTAAATAAGTTCATGTCATAGAGCTAAGCAAAATGTTTTCTCAAATTTGACCTCTACGTGGTCTTTTCCAAGACTTTTAGTACAATATACATTTTTTTTTCATTTGGCCAACATAATGATATATGTCAAATGTGTGAGATGCATGAGATAATTTACAAAATCTCTTTGATGAATTTCTTCTTAATATTTTTTAATTTTTCCCTACTGTAACTCTTAGTATGCACTCCTTTTCCTTGTGTTCAATTTTCGCATATAAACAAACAGGATTTTCTCTTTTAAAATTTTTGTTTGAAAAGCTTTTGGGTTACAAATGACTTTTCCTTACATGGATAAATTATATAGTGGTGAATTCTAAGATTTTAGTGCACTCGTCACCCAAGTAGTGTACATTGTACATAATGTGTAGTTTTTTGTTATCCCCAGCCACCTTCCCACCCTCCCCTTCTGAGTCTCTAAAGTCTATTATATCACTCTGTATGCCTTTGCACACTCATAGCTTAGCTCCCACTTATAAGTGAGAACATACAATATTTAGTTTTCCATTCCTAAGTTACTTCACTTAGAATAATGGCTTCCAGCTCCATCCAACTTGCTGCAAAAGACATTATTTTGTTTTTTGTTATGACTCAGTAGTATTCCATGGTGTATATACAACACATTTTCTTAGCCACTCGTTGGTTGATGGGCACTTAGGTTGGTTCCATAGCTTTGTAATTGCGAATTGTGCTGCTATAAACATGGGTGTGCAGGTGTCTTTCTCATATAATGACTTCTTTGCCTTTGGATAGATACCCAGAAGTAGGATTGCTGGATCAAATGGTAGATCTATTTTCAGCTCTTTGAGGAATTTTCATACTGTTCTCGATAGAGGTTGTGCTAATTTACATTCCCACAAGCAATATAACAGTATCTCCTTTTCGTCACATTCAGGCCAACATCTGTTATTTCATGTTTTTTTAATAATGGCCATTCTTGAAGGAGTAAGGTGGTATCTCACTGTGGTTTTAATTTCCATATCCCTGATGATTAGTGATGTTGAGCATTTTTTCACATGATAAATAGGATTTGCTGCAAGAAATTCTTAAGCCAAATATAAAATACATTTTACTTTGAAAAACTATAGCTTGCTATTATTTATGTTTTGAAATATAATGGTCATGTTTTAGTGTTAGTATTAAACCAAAGCAGAAATAAAATTTAGGCACTGTTTTCTGTGTATCTTTTTTCATAAGACAGAGATTAACATCATGGTTTAGATTTTATTTGGGACATTATTTTTCAATTTTAAGAAATCTTCCATTGCATTTATAACCAGAGAGGCTCTATATTAGTCCATTCCCACTCTGCTATAAAGGAGTGCTTGAGACTGGGTAATTTATAAAAGAAAGAGGTTGAATTGACTCACATTCCACATGGCTGGGGAGGCCTCGGGAAACTTACACTCATGGTGGAAGGGGAAGCAAACACATCCTTCTTCATATGATGGCAGGAAGGAGAAGTGTTGAGCGAAAGGGGGAAAAGCCGCTTATAAAACCATCAGATCTTGTAGAAACTCACTCATTATCATGAGAACAGCATGGAGGTAACTGCCCCCATGATTCAATTGCCTCCAACCAGGTCCCTCCCATGACACATGGGGATTATGGGAACTACAATTCAAGATGAGATTTGGGTGAAGACAAAGCCAAACAATATCAGGTTCCAAATTCTCTACTGAAATTATTCTTTTCTTCATTGTATAAATTAAATAACTTAAACTGGATTCTATGTGGTTATAGGAATTAAAATACTGCCTTGAAAATTCATGCAGATTAGGCTAAGAAAAGGAACATTGATTATTGTTTTCTTACACCTCTCACTGCAGACTTCTCTTCTCAATAACCCTTTGGCTGTCCTCCACCATGCTGTACCGGCTTACTCTAGTTTGCTAAAACCACAAAACATGAACAAAAATGTGCCTACTTCCCTATGACAAAGCAATTAAAGATAAAAACTAATTTCATAAGTTAATAAAACTTATTTAATAAGGCTTATTTTGAAAATAGGGTGGGAAGTTGCTGAGAGAAATCTTGGAGTGAAAGAGAAAACAACCAAAATGAAGCTGCTGGATTAAAAAGGAATTAACTATTAATATGTACAACCACATATATGAACCTCAAATGCGCTATGTTAAGTACAAGAAGCCAGACTCAAAAAGTATGATCTCATTTATATTTTAGCCAAAACTGTAGTAAAGACAAAACTATGAGACAGAGACAGATCAGTGTTTGCTAGGTATGAGAGGAAGTGAAGAAATAAATTACAAAGGAGAATGAGGAAACTTTATGAAGTTAAGGGACCACCAGACACCTTGACTGTGGAGATGTTTATCTGACAGCATATATTTATCAAAATTCATAGAACTATACAGCTTTAAAAAAGAATATTTTGCTCAATGTAATTATACCTCAGTAAACTTTATAATTTAAAAGTGGGTGCTGGCTGGGTGCGGTGGCTCACGCCTGTAATCCCAGCACTTTGGGAGGCTGAGGTGGGAGGATCACCTGAGGTCAGGAGCTCAAGACCAGCCTGACCAACATGGAGAAACCCCGTCTCTACTAAAAACACAAAATTAGCCAGTTGTAGTGGTGCATGCCTGTAATCCTAGCTACTCAGGAGGCGGAGGCAGGAGAATCGCTTGAATCCGGGAGGCAGAGGTTGCAGTGAGCTGAGATCGCGCCATCACACTCCAGCCTGGGCAACAAGAGTAAAACTCTATCTCAAAAAAAAAAAAAATATATATATATATATATATATATACATGGGTGCTATCCAATATTATTTTTCATATTTCCTAAATACAACTTGAAAAGGTTCTCTTATAGGCATAGGCCAAGCTTCCTGCTTCCTGCTCCAACTGGAAGTTTTATCTCTTCTTAATCTTGTTTCCCATTTCCAAGGTCCCCAAACTCATGTCCTTTTAATCCCCCCCCAAAAACACCTTATTCTCTTAAAATACAAATAATCAATTCACTTAAAAATTTATTGCCAGACAGAGACATTTTTACCACTCATTATTTTGAACTAAATTATTGTTTTTACCTGATCGTAACCAAGGCTTTCACAAGTATTTCTTTTCCTTCTTGTTTTATTTTTCATAAAGGAACTATCTATCTCAAAGGGGGATTTGCTGTCTGTGTGTGACCCCTCAAATACTAGTGGAAGCTATACATTAGAATCTTCCCCACCAAACTTCCCAGTCCCAGATGTAATTTTTAACAAGGATTCTGCTGCCAAGTACATGTATTTTCTTTCTTTCCAGTACCTCTCATAAAAAGGAAAGGACTAAATACTACAAAATTCATCTACTTGAAATTTATTTTCAAACTGTCATTTTTGGTTGTCTAGTCTCTCTTCAGTTACTAGTCATAATAGTTGTTCAAATGACAAAAAAAAAAAAAGAAAAAGTACTACCAATTTATCCATTTATTTGCTTACTTTCTTCCATAGATTTTCATTTAGAAAATATTTTACGTTCAAAATGGATTCCATATTAATAAAAATATGTGTTAATTCAAAGGGATAAAACATATTTAAAAATACTTTGCATAGTTGCCTTTAAAAGTATAACATAGTAATTTCAAGCTTATGGGTATAAATGAGATTAACTCATATCTCCAGCCCCTCTCACCCATAGCTCAGCTAGTTCCCTGGGGTGTCATGCATATTGAAAGACAATTATCCACAGTCTTTCACATTTCTGCATGTCTTCTGAACAAAAGGGCTGGACAGGTATGCTTCAGAATATCTTATTGTATTAGCATTCTCTAAAGCGACGGAACTAATAGGATAGATGAATAAATGAAGGGGGGTTTATTAGGAGAATTGACTCACATAATCACAAGATGAAGTCCCACAATAGAAAGTCTACAAGTTGAGGAGCCAGAAAGCCAGACTCCCAAAACCTCAAAAGTAGGGAAGCCAACAATGGAGCCTTCAGTCTGTGGCCAAAGGCCCCAAGAGCTCCTGGCAAATCGCTGGTGTAAGGCCAAGAGTCCAAAAGCTGAAGAACTTGGAGTCTAATGTTTGAGGGCAGGAAGCATCCAGCATGGGAGAAAGATGGAGGCCAGAAGACTCAGCAATTCTGTTCTTTCCATTCCTGCTTTTATGCTGGCAGCTGATTAGATGGTGCCCACCCAGACAGAGGGTGAGCCTGCCTGTCCCAGTCCACTAACTCAAATGTTAATCTCCTTTGGCAACACCCTCACAGACACACCCAGGAACAATACTTTGCATCCTTCAATCCAATCAAGTTGACACTTAATATTAACCATTACACTTAATCAAGAATTTCTGTACAGGAAAGGGCTTTGGAAGAAAGATAAAGATAGTTTCTCCCTTCAAGGGAGGCCTCTCCCAAGAGGGCAGATTTGTTTGCTGATCAAGGTAATAAAAATAATGTCTCTCTCCAAGGGAAAGATTGGTCAGGTGTGCTAGGAGCCCCTTTAAAAAGTTGGGGTTCCAAAGCACAAGAGTACTCATCGGTAATGCAAACACACTAGCTGCACCTCATCTTCCCAAGCCAATCTGCTTCACCCTGTGGGATTTGGGGGAGAAGGGAAACAGATATGACCATAAAGCTCATGATGACTGTTGTATTATGAGTAATAAAGTTATTTGTTTCTGACTCAGGAGTTTCGTGTCTTCTACCAGCATTAATGAAACTGTGGAAACTAATTTATTAGCTTGAAAGCAATGTAAAATCTCAGACTTTTCATGGTTCTTGACAACATCATAGTTACAAATAAATTCAACTCACATATGTGTGCCTTGCTGATATCACCTGTAAGCTATTGGGGCAGTGCCCATAGTGCTGCCACTGGATCTAGATCACATCCCTATATATCTTCCTAAACCATGTACACAGAACTGCTGTCAGCATCCACACTTAAGCAGCTGCTCTTCTTACAATGCTTCCTGGAGGCGTTCTCTCTTTTTGATTTTCTAAGACTGCTACTCAAACCACTGATGCCATCACAACTGACTGCCCTACTCAGGCCTCTCTGAGATGCTTTGCCACAAAATAAGGAGAAAACTTCTCTTTCCCATGTGGTCTTTTTTGGACACATTTCATAGTAGGGCTGCTTGGTGCTAGAATTATTACAGTTCAGTCTGGCTTTACAAATACATGACCTCATGGTCTCTCTCTTTCCCCAGGATAAATGCTCAGGGATAGCTGGTAGGTTAACCTGAGTTCAACTAAAGCTGACTTAATGTAACCAGGATGATTCATCCTCTCCAGCTCTGCAATCTTATCACTGAGTCAAGCTGCATTTGATAGACACTCTCCTCCATGATCATAGATTTTCTACCAGGGGGCCCATAGTCCCTGCTAAATTATGGTAATTTGGATACTGTTATGGAATGAATTATGTTCCCTCAAAATGCATATGTTGAAACCCTTCCCCTGATGTGGCTGTATTTGGAAATAAGACCTTTAGGGAGATAACTAAAGTTAAATGAGGGCATAAGTGTGGGGCCTTAATCCAATAGAACTCTTGTTCTTGTAAGAACTTTCTTCCCCCACCCTCTCCCTCTCTCCCCCCTCCCTCCACCCCCAATGCATGCACACAGGAAAGATGATGTGAGTACGCGGAGAGAATGCTGCTGTCTGTAAGCCGGGAAGAAAGAACTCAATAGAAACCAGTACGATAACATCGTTATCTTGGACTTCTAGCCTCCATAACTGTGAGAACATAAATGCTTTTTGTTTAAGCCACCCCATCTGTGACATTTTGTTATGGCAGCCTGAGCAGACTAATACAGAAACTCCTGTTTCTGCCTTCCCCCCTCCCACAATCCCATTAGCAGTGCAAACTCTGAGTGAAAAGAATAGCTCATCAAGTTACTTAGGCTTTGGGAAATGCTTGATGTCAGTCCCTGGACTGTTGTGGGTTGGCGATTTGTCTCGTCTGGAACATAAGATGTTTATTTATTTGTATTATCTTTTTTCTTCTTTTTTTTTTTTGAGACAGACTCTCGCTCTGTCCCCCAGGCTGGAGTGCAATGGCGTGATCTCGGCTCCCTGCAAGCTCCACCTCCCAGGTTCACACCATTCTCCTGCCTCAGCCTCCCAAGTAGCTGGGACTACAGGCGCCTGCCACCATGTCCGGCTAATTTTTTGTATTTTTAGCAGAGATGGAGTTTCACCGTGTTAACCAGGGTGGTCTTGATCTCCTGACCTTGTGATCCGCCCGCCTTGGCCTCCCAAAGTGCTGGGATTATAGGCGTGAGCCACCGCACCCGGCCCTTATTTTTATTATCTTTTAATAAAGCCTCTATTTATGCCTTGTAGATGGAGACAGGAGAGGCAGCATGCTGGCTTATTCAGGGGAAAGACTTCGAAAGTTGATAACAAAGGCTGATGTTGCAAGAATCAAGTCACTTAGGATGCAGCTTTAACCTCATAGGTCATAGACATTATTACACAGGAGTCTAAATATTCGGAAATAAAAAAATTGTATGTTTTTCTATGAGCAACAATGATCAACAAATTATGAAGAAATATAAGAGCTTCCCTCTATTCTATTTTTATTTTAGAGAAAAGGTCTCATTTTGTTCCCCAGGCTGGAGTGCAGTAGCACAATCATAGCTCATGGCAGTCTCAAACTCCTGGGCTCAAGCAATCCTCCTGCCTCAGCCTCCCAAACAGCAACGAAATCCAACCCTCACTCTATTTTTATAACTTCAAAAATATTTTCCCTACCATCTTTAATGTTGCAAGCATGGAGAAACCATATATAATATTTTAACCCAATTAGGAAATATAATTAAATGCTAAAAATATTAATATTTATAATTACGGTTGATTTTTTATGTTTGTACAACTTTATTTTCATATTGTATACCCAAATTTACACAATAATATTTTATATTTTTCTATAGAACTATTAAAATATAATACTAATAGCACATTTTAAAGTCAGTTGGCTACAAAATCATGATCCTAAGTTCCCTAAATAGCAATCTGTTATGACAGCATGCTAGGTTATAATCCGTCGGGAAGTCAAGAGGCTGTGAACAACCATTTCCCACAGAGTACCTCTAAATGGTACACATTGACACATAAGATGTTTGAGACAAAAATTGGCCACAATTTCTGAAAATAAAAATGTCTTTTTGGTTTTCTTTTCTTTTTTTTTTTTTTTTTTTTTTTTGAGATGCAGTCTCATTCTGTTGTCTAGGTTAGAGTGCAATGGTGAGATCTTGGCTTACTGCAGCCTCGGCCCCCGGCTAATATTTGTACTTTTAGTAAAGACGGGGTTTCACCATGTTGGCCAGGCTGGTCTCGAACTCCTGACCTCATGTGACCCGCCCACCTCAGTCTTTCAAAGTTCTGGGATTACAGGCATGAGCCACTGCACCCACTCAAAAGTGTCCTTAAATGTAGTAGTTTCTGTTCCTCTTTTAGTATGATTTCCTAACATTTGCTCTTGATAGGGAAAGATAAAAAGATTTGAATATTTATCTGTTACTAAGCTTTGTTATTAAAAACTATTTAATTTATAACTTACAATCAGTTACTACATGAGTCTAATTGCATATGAAATAATTTATGTTTTACTTTTGAGGCAGTCTATAGACAGCAGACTAAATATGAAGAAAATTGATCTAACCTGGTCATTTTCAAATGCCAGGGGCTGTTTTTTCATTGTCGTTGGTTTACTTCTATAGAAGAGACCAAGGCAAAGTTAATAACTCCTGGAAATTTTGAAGGAGTTATTTATCAAATGATTGAGATAATTTTGGGCTGTTTGCCCTCACATTGTTATTATTATTTTTTGCCTCTCTCAGCTCTGCAGGATGAATTTCCCTGAATTCGCTGGGATGAACTGATGGAAAACCAGGAGAAGCCAGAATGTATCTCACCCTCCCCTGCCTCAGCTACCCCACCACCTCCCCACCCTCTTGCCGGTATCTCTAGCCCCCACTAGAGAGGCCCATTGGATTCCAGCCTCTGTCACATTATCCTGGCCTCTGCACTCTGATGTCATCCTACATTCTTTCTGTCAATTGCCCACAAATGGTAATGACTTTCTACCATTTCTATTTGATTTATCGCACCATTCTCTCTGTGCCTCTATCACCTATATCATCAATTTCTTACCGAATTTCTCTCTGTTGTATTACACATTTTTAAAGTGGTTTTGATTTTCTCATGTGTATACTAATATGTGTATGCATTTGCTTGTTTGTTTATGTCGTAACTTATGCCGTGCCTTATTCCAGAAAAGGTTTAAAGCAATTTGGAGAAAATGTAAACTATAAGAAGATATATGTCAAAAATTAAAAAGTGGATTTTTTTTAAAGCTGGTTACAAGGATAAACTAAACTAATTTGATGTAATAATGTCAGGTGTAAAGCCAAACTAGCCCGGGCATGGTGACTCACACCTCTACTCCCAGTAATTTGAGAGGGCAAGGTGAAAGGATCGCTTGAGACCAGGAATTCAAGATCAACCTTGGCAACGTAGCAAGACTGTCTCTACAAAAAAAAAAAAAAAAAAAAAAAAACACGAACAAACAAAATTACCCAGGCATGGTGGAGTGAGCCTGTAGTCCTAGCTACTGTGGAGGCTGAAGCAGTGGGATCGTTTGAGCCAGAAGGTCAAGGCCTCAGTAAGCTATGATCACACCACTGCACTCCATCCTAGGTGACAGAGTAAAACCTTATCTCTAAAACAAAATAAATAAATAAATAGAGCTAAAACAATGCACAACCAGACTTTGGCAGTAGACGGCCCTTACATTTAACTCTAAACTTTCTAGTAGTAAGTGTAAAAAGGGAAACATGATTAGCTTGAAAATTCACAGGTAGGAAGAGAAGAGGAGAAGGAGGAAGAGAAGGAAGTAATTGTTTATTTAACTATTAGGATCCACTGTTATTTGTGACATCTGATTAAGGTACATGTAAGGTTTTATCTTTTTAAAATTTTTATTTTCCTAAAAGAAACCACTCAAGCATTCATGTGGCCATCTATTATTGTTTAATTCACTCCATATCCAACCACTCTCCAATATTCCTGGAGTTGATTCAGTCCAAAGAGAGCTTTCATGATGTATCCTGGTCACAATTGGATTCTTCATATCCAATAAAACTGTCAAAGTTAGGCACAGCTCCACCAGACCAGACACACTCTTTTCTCATAGAAAGCCCTCTTCTTTGGGAGCTCATGGGTAACTTCCTAACAAGGACCTCAGTGCAACCAACACTGGCTGTCAAAATGTCCTAATGGCATTGAATATTGTATGCACAATTTGTTTTGTAGCTTCTAAATGATGCAAAATATTTCATAGTGTCCACAATCACATATCTTTTATTCATTTCCCAACATTATTTTCAGCACATTACAAGTATTTATTTGGGATATACACCTAGAACTCATTTCTCAGGGGCACAGAAGCCCAACAGGAAACAATTAAGATCATTAAGTATAGACAGATTTATTTCCAAAAGGGTTTTTGTCGTTTATGTTCCCCATGATAATAATTTTAAAAGATTTATAAATATTCTTATTTTCTCACATCTCTGCCAATGTTGTTTTTATCTAATTTTCTAATTTTTACCTACGGAGATTGTAAAGAGAGGTATTCCACTGCAGTTTCATTTTTCTCTGACTACTAATGAGTTTGAGCATTTTTCCATATAACTTTACACCAACTATACTTCTTTGTAAATCAACTGCTCATCTTCTTTACCAAATCTTTAATTGAGTTTCCTTTCTTTCCTTTGGAAGTTAACATGAATCATTAAAGAGAAATACTGTTGATTTATGTCATCTGAGGTCAGCAGTTCAAGACCATCGTGGCCAACATGATGAAACCCTGTCTTTACTAAAAAGACAGAAAATTAGGCCGGTTGCGGTGCCTGTAATTATGCCTGTAATCCCAGCACTTTGGGAGGCCGCGGTGGGCGGATCACGAGGTCAGGAAATCGAGACCATCCTGGCCAACAGAAACCCTGTCTCTACTAAAAATACAAAAATTAGCTGGGCGTGGCGGGGCGTGCCTGTAGTCCCAGCACTCGGAAGGCTGGGCCGGGAGAATCGCTTGAACTCAGGAGGCAGAGATTGCAGTGAGCCAAGATTGCGCTACTGCACTCCAGCCTGGCGACAGAGCTAGACTGCTTCTCAGATTTAAAAAAAAAAAAAAAACAGCTGGGCGTCGTGGCGGCACGCCTGTAATCCCAGCTATTCAAGAGGCTGAGGCAGGAGAATCGCTTGAACTGGGAGGCGCAGGTTGCAGTGAGCCGAGATCGCGCCACCACACTCCAGCCTGGGCGACAGAGCAAAACTCCCTCTCAACAACAACAACAACAACAACAACAACAAAATACTATTGATTTGTTTAGGCTTTCTAAGCAACAATCTTGATGAATTACTTTATTTATTGTAATAATTGCTTTTTTCTGTTGAATTTAATTTTATTTTGACAATTGTGCAATCAACAAATGAAGACATTTGTAACTCTACCTCTTCGTATTAGTTCGTTTTCACACTGCTGATAAAAACATACCCGAGAGTGGGTAATTTATAAAGAAAAAGCGGTTTAATGGGCTCACAGTTCCACGTGGCTGTGGAGGCCTCACAATCATGGCGGAAAGTGAAAGGCACATCTTACATTGGCAGCAGGTGAGAGAGAATGAAAAAAAAAAAAAAACAAGCGAAAGGGGTTTCCCCTTATAAAACCATCAGCTCAGGTGAGACTTATCATTACCATGAGAACAGTACGTGGGAAACCGGCCCAGTGATTCAATTATCTCCCACCTGGTCTCTCCCATAACACGTGGAAATTGTAGGAACTACAATTCAAAATGAGGTTTGGGTGAGGACCCAGCCAAACCTTATCGCTCTCATATCTCAAACTCTTTTTTTTTCTTCTCTGATAGTTTTGGTTATAACTGTGCAAAACACTATTGAGGAAAATAGGCATTCTTTTCTTTGTTTTTAAAGAAAATATGTTTAAACGCCCTCAATTAAATATAACATTTGGTATAGTTCCCAAGTATATAGGCACATTCTTTAGGGACGCTTTTTTCTACCACAATTTTTCTGAGTTTTTAATAAAAACAAGTGTGATATTATTTATTTTTCAGAACTATTGAAGTGATAGTGTTTTTTATTATGTGGTCCTTCAATGTGATGAACAATATTACACAGTGGTTACCAATTATTAACATTACGAGTAGATGACAGATATAATTGAAGCCACGTTGTTGGCTGGGGTAAATACCCGAGGTTCGTCATCTCACGCCGAGGATATTAAGTAGGCGACACACAGGAAGTGGGTTTAGAAGCAGAGGTTTAATAGGCAAAAGAAGGAGAAAGGAGCAAAGCTCTCTCTCCTGAGAGACAGATGAGAGAATTCTGGCCATCGGTGGAGCCCGTAGGGTTTTATAAGACAGGCTGGAGGAGGCGGTGTCTGATTTACGCAGAGCTCACAGATTGTTTGGACGAGGTGTGACGTTTACATAGTGCATGAGGAAACTGGCCACCCCAGCTTAATCTTTCGTTATGCAAATGGGGTCTCTGCTTGGCCAGCACTATGTTCCGGGCTCCTTACTGTTGCCCGTGACAAGGAAAGAGGAAGATGGAGCCGCCGTGTTGAACGTGTCTAGCCTCAGGTAGCCTTTTCCTATTGGCACAGCTGCCGGCATTCACCCTTGCAAGCTTCCAGCTTACTCATCTATGTCTGCAGCTTGTTTTTACAGGCTGCTCTTCGTTAGATAATAAAATAATATGGGGGCTGCTTTTCATTAAAGGGAAAACCTTACAATCTGCCTAAATAATTTCTTCTTAAGTCCTATATCATAATTTTCTGTCAATAAGTATCTTTCCATTTTAAAAATAAACAGTATTTTAAGGATTTTAAAAATTTTCCAACAAACTGTTTAATTAAGATAGCTAAATTTTATTTTTATTTATTTATTTTTTGAGACGGAGTCTCACTCTGTCACCCAGGCTGGAGTGCAGTGGTGCAATCTCGGCTCACTGCAAGCTCTGCCTCCCGGGTTCACGCCATTCTCCTGCCTCAGCCTCTCCGGGTAGCTGGGACTACAGGCGCCCGCCACCACGCCCGGCTAATTTTTTTGTATTTTTAGTAGAGACGGGGTTTCACCGTGGTCTCGACCTCCTGACCTCGTGATCCGCCCGCCTCGGCCTCCCAAAGTGCTGGGATTACAAGCGTGAGCCAACGCACCCGGCCTAAGGTAGCTAAATTTTATTTAATAGCTATGCATTTGCATTTATAAGATTGGTCTCTAATTTCTTTTCCTTATTTCTCCTTATTCTTATTTTATGGGATTTTATGAGCTACAACAACATAAGTTGGCAATTAGTCTTCCTTTTGATTTTTGTGACCATTTGTTTAATGTTTTTAAAAAATTATTTAAAGGGGTAGATTTGAAACAATTTGTCTCTAAAAATGTCTGGGCATGAGATTTTTTTGAGGAAGTATAGGAATCTTTGTTTATCATTTAATTTCTTTTATGAATACAAGTCTATTAACATTTTCTATTGCTTTTTTTTTTTACCAAACTCTGCCATTCTCATTTTTCAGAAATGTATCAATTGTATTTTACTTTAAAATGTATGTTATGCAATCTTTGTAACATGCTTTGAAATTTTAATATTTTGATATTCCCTTTATTTTTTATATATTTTTCGATTTTCTCATTTAGTAAGTTTTCTGCTGGTTCCCTATTAGTCTTTTCGAATAAACAAATTTAATTTTATTCAATTTCTCTATTTTTCTTTGTTCTTGGTTTTGCTGATATTTGGTTTATGTCTTATTATTTATTTCCTTCTTGTTTAATTATGTTTACTTTGGCAATGTTTTTCCAATTCCTTGAGTTAAATGATTAGCTCATTTAATTTCTTTCTTTTTTTCCAACAAATGCATTTTCTTATAAATCCCTCCTTAATATTGTTTTTAGATAACAAATATTTCCATTGTATTATGTTCTAGACATCATAAGATAACATCATTTCTAATTTCTTCTTGAGCTCAAAGGTATTTAGCAATTTTTTAAAAAGAATTCAGGGGAATAAATTTTTGAGCCACCTCCCAATTTATTTTAAACACACACACACACACACACACACACACACACTAATTTGGTATCTATATGTCTTTAAAATTAACTTATTTAACCTGAGAATATTCCCTCAAGATAAGCATATTCATTATCTCTATTTTAAAGAGGAGGAAAGTAAGGCATAGAGAAGTTACATAATTTCTCCATGCTATAAAACTAGGAAATATCAAAGTTGAGATTTAAATCCAATTGATGAATCTGGAGCTTTCCACTAGTATGATATCCTAAAACAAAATCAATATTGAACAATGATACAGAGTTTCTCAAAATGAAACTATGATAAAATAATGAATAGGTAACAGTAGTAATGAAATATGATTACTAAGAGAAAAATACCTTCTTAGATGCCTCAAAGATAAAACATGTAGGCAGCCAATTCCAAATACTTTTGGTAGATACAAAATTAGAAACTGTGTGACCTATTTAATGAATATAAGCATCCAGGGGCAACAGATATAGTTAATAACCCATAATGAGATGTCCCCTTGCTTGTTTTTGCTAAGAAGATGAATTTCCAGTAAAACGTCAAACAAGGCTGCCATTTAAATAGTAATGCTAATAATTACATTCTGAGCTCTCACCTCAATGAATGACATAATGTATTTATTGCACATTTCCACTGTGTTAAGAAAATGTTTTTGTTCCTATGAGGGCTCTTGATTAACATTTTTGAAATTTTGATTAGCAATTAGCTTGAATGGAACAACTTAGATCATTTTTTATGGAAGGGATTTTTTGAAACAAACAAACATGTTTCCTTCTATTATGTAGATATCTGTCCTGGGAAACAAATCATCTCCTGAATAACACTGTCAGCTAAAATTACACAATTTCCCGGAAAAAGAAAAAAGAAAGATTCCCACGGATAACTGTAAGTTTTTTTTCTGTTTGTTTTATTAGTGGCTGGACTTTGGTACCTATAATTCTTACCTAATCTGTAATCTCTGAGGTAAATAAATAACTTTAATGTACAATCTTATATGTTTTAGTTTAATATCCTAAGTGTAGAGACCAGAATACACTTCTGTTTGGCAGATACCAAGAAATTCTAAATTATTTGCATTCATCACCATATATATTAACAAATTGCAAAAAGATCACATGTAATAGCTACGAAATTTATTATAAGAAAAAGCTTTCAATTTGGGTATGAACTCCAAAATAGAAACTATATGGAAATAGAAAATCAGAAGATCAGAGGCTACATGTATCAAACCTAACACAAATCTGGAATTGTGTTAATAATTAGAACTGGAGAATATTAGCCTTAAAAAAGTGTCCACTCGCCTATCCAAAAAAAACAAAAACAGAAACAAAAATATACCTACCATCCTCCCTAGAAGTTTCCAGCTGACCTTTTCTTAGTACTAGTGATTGAAAACTTGTTTAGGAAAGAAACTTTAATCATCTAGCTTGCAATGCCAAGAAGACTTTTAACCTAGACAGCACTCAATAATAAGCCAGATTGATAGAAAATATTTACAACACATTTATTTGACCAAAAACTTTTACTTAGAATCTATGAAGAACTTTTACAAATCTATATTGGCAAGAAAACAGTCAAAAATGGTCAAAAGTCATAAAAAGATACTGTATTAAAAAATCAACAAATGTCAGTAAGTGCAATAGTCACCAGGAAATGCAAATTAAACCAGAATGAAATGCTGTTTCTCACCCCCTGAAACAGCTAAACCATGAAAAACAGATACTGCTAAGTATGACAACTGTATGGAATAAATGAGCATCCCATATATTGCTCATGGGAGAGTAAAATAATACAATCACTTTAGAGACCTGTTTGACATTTTGTTATAAATTTAAACATGTATCCACTCAATGCCCGAACAACTCAACTACTAGATATTTATAAAAGAAAAATGAAAACATATTTATAAAAAGTTACTAATTACAGCCTAAAATTGGAAACAACCTAAATGTCTATCAAGAAGAAAAATGTATGCATATATTGCAGTTTATTCATACAATGCAGGGCCAAGACCAGAGTAAGACAAGGAAGTTATGTGTGTGTATGCCCATAAGTGTGTGTGCATGAGTGTACGTGTTTACATAAATGTGCATATATAGGAACACATATAGAAATATATGATGTAAACTTATTGTGGCTAGCTACATAACTTACAGGTTGCAAAATGGAAATATGAATCCTCTTGTTCAAAAGGCAGAAATGTAAGTGCCATTATTGTTCATTTTTGTGTTGCACAAAGCTATTTTTAAGTGCCAATAAGAGCACGTGGTAGAGTATGTGGAATTACTGAAATTACACAGCTCTTATTTCATAACTGAGCTATGCATATGAATTTTATTCTTACCAGAATGATGGAAATGTACATTAATTCAAATGTATTTATTTCATTTGGATACAGGCATATTTAACCAATACTTACTACCTTCAGCTTATTGATTTATAAGGACTAATTGAAGAAAAAAGAATTATGGATTGTCCTATCTTTTCAGTTCTTTCCCATTCAGTGTCACCATTTTTAGCATAAGGTGTTGACTAGTAAAGGGAAGTAGGACTCTGAAGAAAGGATACGTTAGGGTTCCTTGGTTGCCCGTGTTTCGTAAAATGCCATTGCTTACTTTCGGTGTTGGAAGCAAGTTCTGGTTCAAAGGAATGTGTGATGTCTTCAGGCTGTCAGCACCCCCACTTGCTCAGTCATAGACATAACATGCTTCCCTTATATCACTTTGATTATTGTTGAACTCCCATTAATTGCAACACCACTGGAATTCTGTGCTGATGGAGCATCACAAAAGCTGTATGTGAATGGAGTGGTAAGAAAAGGCAGCAAACGTGCATATTTCATGTTTCTCTTCTGCTAATGTGCATACTCCATTGTCCCACTGGACTTCACCTACAAATCATAAGTTCAAAGATAAAATTATCAACAATTTTCAAGATTGCAGCAGCAGAACATTAAGCCAAACATAGATCCTTCTGAACCTGGAACCATTTGAAACTATATATGTGGCATATGCAAAAAGCCAGCCTTTATCAGATGAATAGATAGATAGATAGATAGATAGATAGATAGATAGATGATAGATAGATGATAGATAGACAAATATTGAGATAGATGATAGACTGATTAGTCTATTTTAGCAAAGCACCCTTTAAAAGGTGATATGGCTTGGATTTGTGTCCCTGCCCAAATCTCATGTTGAATTGTAATCCCCAATGTTGGAGGTGGGGACTGGTGGGAGGTGATTGGATCTTGGGAGCCGAATTCTCCCTTGCTGTTCTCCTAATAGTGAGTTCTCACAAGATCTGGTTGTTGAAAAGTGTGTAGCACCTCCCACTTTCCTCTCTTTCTTCTCCGGCCATGGAACACATGACTCCGTCCTCTTCATCTTCTGCTATCTTTGTAAGTTTCCTGAGGCCTCCCCAGCCATGCTTCCTGTACAGGCTGTGGAATGGTGAGCCAATTAACCCTCTTTATAAATTACCCAGTCTCAGGTAGTTCCTTATAGCAGTGTAAGAAAGGACTAATACAAAATGTAAAAGAGACTTCAGAGGAGAAACATGATGAGAAGTAATCAAAATCTGAATACATCTTGATGAGACGAAAGAGTTTGGATGTGGGCTTTATGAGGAAAAGATAAACCAAAAGTGACTCAAGGTTTTTGGCCTGAGAAACTAGAAAAGTAGAGTTATTATGTAATGAAATGGCAGTGACTACAGGAGGAGGTGGTTTGAGAGATGAGAGAGATCAGAAGTTCAATTTTGGATGTACTAAGTTTAAGTGCCCATTATACATCCAAGTGTAAATGTCAATTAGGCAGTTGGAGATGTGAGTCTGGAGAGCAGAGAAGACATCTGAGCTGGAGATTTAATTTGAGAGTAGTCAGCACACTGGTGACACGATATTTAAAGCTGTGAGAAGTGAGAAAAGCTGATGCAAGAAGTAAGTGTAGATGGAGAAGGGAAAGGTGTGAGGACTGAGCCTTGGATCACTTCACTATTTAGAGATTGAAGAAATGACGTGTGACCTACAATGGAAACTTCAAAATTAGCTTTGGCAAATGATTTGATATCTCCAAATGTTTTTTAGTTAACTGTGAAGTAAGGATATTGATACCTACTTCTTAGGATTGCTGGAGAATAAAAGACACAAATAATATTATCTAAACTATCCAGAATACACAACAAGATTGCCTTCTCATTCTAAGTGTAGTGTTTCTTTTCTCTGGTTCATTTCCCATCCTTTCCCCAAAGGTCTCAAAACAAACAAATAGACGAGCTTATTTATTTACTTATTTGTATCACTTCTATTTGCTTTCTTAATGACCTTCACTACTGGTCAATTGCCCAGGACAGGAAACATGACTTATTTATCTTGGTGAGTACATTAAACACATTGGCTCACAATGAGGTTTTTTTATACTGTCCAAAGCAACATCACTTCACAGTTCTTAAGAAGTCAGTACCATCAGGAATCTGACCTGTAAGAAACATTGTTTTACATTTCTTATAGTTGTGTTTCCTTTAACTTGGTGAACTAAAAATAATTTGGGAATGAATTTTTCATATTTTTCTTCTTCAGAGCTAAGAAGAATAACAATGAAAAATTTAAATATGATAGCACCTATGGGAAATAAGTAACTCTTCTAACCTACTCTAATATCTAAGTTGAAAACGAAATGTTCTTTGGCATTCTGTAGGACTTACAAAATGTCAAGATAGTCTCCACTCTGATTATTCATAAATTTGAAGTGCCTCCATTTAACATTCAAGCTTGCAAAGTACCTCTCTCTGGTTTTAGTGGAAAAACAGAGCTTTTTACATTAATGATAACTTATATGCAATTGTGTTAAAGGGCTTTAACTGAACCCAGGGAGAAAAAAATGTTACATCTAACCCTATTCAGAGTTGCCAAGCCTCTGATTTGGGTTATATATAGCCAAGTCCAAAAATCACATAAATTTTAGCTAAATCATTTTCCTTTCTTGCACAGCTTTTCTCATTGGCTAGCCATTGAAAAGATGCAAAACTTCCTATTATCTAAGAGTCAAAAATTGACCCTAATGTTTCTTTCAGTGTTTGACTTAAAGAGGTATGCTCTCAAAGAGTATGAAACTGGGAAATAAATACTGGCCGTCCTAGGGATGATGTCAGAACACAAACTGGAAAAGAAGAAACCATTCTGAATATATAAACCAGAGGGAATGAAATGCAAGGAACCAGCTAGATTAATGATGAAACACTCCAGAAAACAACCAGGCCTTGGTCCTTAGATGGCATTTTGGGACATGCCCTAGACCAGAGAGGAGCTCACTGCCCTAAAGGGTGAGTCCCAGGTCAGGCAGCATTCACCACAGAATTAAATTAATACCACAGAATTGGCCGGGCGCGGTGGCTCACGCTTGTAATCCCAGCACTTTGGGAGGCCGAGGCGGGCGGATCACGAGGTCAGAAGATCGAGACCACGGTGAAACCCCGTCTCTACTAAAAAATACAAAAAATTAGCCGGGCGCGGTGGCGGGCGCCTGTAGTCCCAGCTACTCGGAGGCTGAGGCAGGAGAATGGCGTGAACCCGGGAGGCGGAGCTTGCAGTGAGCCGAGATTGCGCCACTGCACTCCAGCCCGGGCGACAGAGCGAGACTCTGTCTCAAAAAAAAAAAAAAAAAAAAAAACCACAGAATTAAATTCTGTGGTATTAAAGGGATACCACAGAAATATAAAAGTTCTTTAAATGCCACTATGAACAAAATCTATGAGATGCCTGGGCTGGCTTTGCAATTCCACTGTTCTAAAATACGTAGTCCAGAGGCCTGAAGATCATGCAGTCCAGGGGCCTGCAGTTCATCCAGTCCAGTCTACTACTGTTGGCACTTGAGCACTCCTCCCAGGGGCTGTAGGTTGGACCCACCCACCCTGCTATTACTACTACAGCTACACTCACCTGCATGTATTACCTTCAGGCCTAGAGATGACTGGTTAATTAATAATCAGTGAACAGGAGACAATAAGGCAACCCAGAGATTAACAACAATAGAAGTCCCTACATTCTCCACCACTAGACTAAAGAGACGAATTAAGAAGGTGGTTTTACCAGGGATCAAGAACCAGGATTATCTAGTGGAATCTAGGGCTATGTTCACACTGACTTGTCAGCACATCATTTTTATGTAGGACAGTGATTATCAAATTTTATGTACATAAATGTTACATGAGCAATTGCTTAAAATGCAGGTTCCCAGAACTCACCACCAGAGATTCTGTTTCAGTAGAATCTGATGTAGTGGTATTGATCCCAGGAACATGTAAAATAAATGCTCCTTGGTGATTTTAATATATGTGGTCCCTGGGTCACATTTGTAAGTGCATCGTTAAGGAGAGATTTTCACGGAAGGACAAATTATAACAAAACTGCTATTTGGAAAGAAATCAGCCCAATGTTGGGTGAGAAGTGATGGAATTAGAAAATGTTCTGAATGTATTAATTTTATGTTTCCATTAATGCCTGGCTCTTCCATTGCTTTTCTTAGACTCTATGCTGATCACATTCTACCCCTCTCAAAAAAAAAAATTTGAACTTAAAGGTATATACTAATTAGGATTCCTTAGATTGCAAGTAATAGAGACCGATTCAGGTTGCCTCAGGATTTTGTACCAAGTGACTGAGGAGTAAAAAGAGCAAAGAAAACTATTTTAAATGACAGCACAGCTGCTTCTGTAAAACTGAGATTGTAAACCATTATTTAGGGCATTATATTTACCGTCAATTCTGGTGACCCAATAGAAGGTCTCATGACCTCGTCTTTTTTATACTCTCAGATACATGAGGTTTGCACCTCTACTTCCTTAGTCACTCTTATGACTCAGTTTTCTTATTACCTCCTTCTTTTTGTGTGCCTTTTTTCTCTCTAACTCCACATCCTCCTCAAATGATTCATTCGTTGCTAACTCTGAACTTAAAGCTATTTATCTCTTTGCATTAAAAGATGCCCAAAAATGTTGCAATCAAGTAGATGAGATAATGAGATAGTATCCTATATGGAGCCTATATTGAACAGAGGTCTCAGATTTGTTTAGATTCTTCAGCAAGAATCATATTCCAGTCCTGCTTTAAGACTGCATGCCTCAATATTTCTTCACATGTTATTCGTGGACAGTCACTCAAGTAATTTCAGCACATGATTAATTTTACCAATTTCATTGTGATTTTTTTCTAAAGTCCATCTCAAAATTATGAATACTTCACTGTTGAACACGTGCTCACCAAATATTCACTACAGAAAATGAATTGTCTGCTACTCAAATATTTCTACTAAAGATGTTTTCATAATGTGATCTGTTTGCCTAATCTATCGTTGCAGATCATTTATTATTCCAAGAATCTAAGAAGCTAGCAACTGCTTCACTAAAACGTAAATTAATACATACTAATGATGTCTGAAAGATATGTAGAATATATATAATCATCTATTCTTTCTCCAATAGAATAGCTACACAAATATTTAAAAGCATCTATTATGGCTCTCTGAAGTATTTTTGTTTTTTTTGAGGCAGAGTCTTGCTCCATCGCCCAGGTTGGAATGCAGTGACATGATCATGGTTCATTGCAGCCTTGACCTCCTGGGCTCAAGCAATCCTCCCACCTCAGCCTCCCAATTAGCCAGGACTACAGGAACACTTCATCACACCCAGCTAATTTTTGTGTAGATATGGGGGTCTCACTGTGTTGTCCAGGCTAATCTCAAAATCAAGCAATCCCCCAACTCAGCCTCCCAAAGCATTGGAATTAGAGGCATGGGCGACTGCACCCAGATCTCTTAAATCTTTTTATCTCCAGACTAAATTCACCAAGTTCCTCTAATCTCTCCTCACGGGTTAGAGTTTTCAGACACTTCATTGTTCTGAACATACACTTATTTTCCAATGACTCTGTTACCTTGTGGTGTATAGTATTAGAGAAAATATTTCAAATGTGAATGCCTAGTAGATGGGGTGACTAACATTCTTTATATGGACATGATATTGGATTGATACAACTTAATACCATGTCATGATAATATTTTTAGCGGCATGATCAGGGTGTTGACACATGCTGAACTTATCATGGTCAACAAAACACAAGACTTTACTATGATAGTACAAAGGTACTATCATACTGTTTCTTCCTAGTCATTACCTACACAATCATTGTTTTATCTTTACTAATAAAGGCATAAATTGGCATTTGTTTCTCTTAAATTTTATATTATTCTATTACTGATTTTTGTAAGAATGACTTGAAATATTAAATCATTTAATTTTAGAACCAAAAATACATTTTCATCTGCAGAGTCAAAATAACCAGAGTTGACAAGATCATCTCTGTAGTCCAGAGTTATTTGACCTGCCCTATACATCAATTCTCTAGTTCTCTAATCCTGTACATGAGTTGTCTAAATATCATAACTGTAACTAGTGAAACTAATTTGGTTCCCAGTTAGCATTCACAGCAACATGCATGATTCTGGAGGAGGACATAATGTTAAGTAAAAAAGTCAGACACAGAAAGATAAATGCTGCATGTTCTCATTCATATATGGGAGCTAAAAAGAAAAATTTAGCTCATAGAAGTAAAGAATATTACTGTGGTTATTAGAGGGTGGAAAGGGTAGGGGGAGAGGCAGAAAGAGTATGATTAACAGATACAAAACCATAACTAGATGGGAGAAGTATGTTCTAGTGTACTATAGCACCTAGGGTGAATAGGTGTAACAATAATTTATTGTTTATTTTCATAAGCTAAAATAGAGGATTTTGAATATTCACAACACTAAGAAATAATAATTGTTTATGGTGATAGATATGCCAGTTACCCTAAATTAAGCATTATACATTGTCTGCATGAATCAAAATATCACTCTGTATCTTATAATTTATTTATATAAATAATTTATTTATTTTTCATTTATTTGTAGCTGACATTTATTACATGTCAGCTACAAATAAATGAAAAATGTATAAAAAGAGAAAAAGACATTAAATGAGTGTAATATACAGCAAAAAGTGGAACAGAATGCATATGACTCTGAGCTGTAGAATATATATTCTACCATATATCTCGATCACAACAGATGAATGAATAAACATATAGGGCATATACATACAGTGGAATAGTAGCAGCCTTAAGAAGTAAAAACATTCTGAGACATGCTAAAAGATAGATTAATCTTGAATACATTATGCTAATAAGTGAAATAAGCCAGTCACAAAAGACAAATAATGTAGAATTCTACTCATATGAAGTACTTAAAGTCTTCAAATTCATGGAGACAGAAAGACGATGATTGCCAGAGGATGGGGTAATGGGTAATGGGGAGTTGTTTAATGAGCACAATGCTTCAGTTTTGCTAGATGAGAAATAGTCTGTGGATGGATAATGATGGTGAGTGTTGCACAACAATGTCAATTTACTTAATGCTACTGAACTGTACAATAAAAATGGTAAAAATGATACATTTCATCTTATGTACATTTTACTAGAGTTTTCAAAAATACTCTTCTAGACATTGGCCTGGACAAATAATTTTTATTAATAGCTCAAAAGCAAATGCAACAAAGTCAAAAATAAACAAATGCGATTCAATTAAACAAAAGAGCTTCTGCACAGCAAAAGAAGCTCTAAATAGAACAAACAGACAACCACAGAATGGGAGTAAATATTTGCAAACTATACATTCAATGAAGGACTAATATTCAAATCTATAAAGAACTTAAATGAATCAACAAGAAAAAAGCAAAGAACTCTGTTAAAAAGTGGGTAAAGGATATAAACAGACACTTCTCAAAAGGCATACATATGGCCAAGAAACATTTAAAAATGCTCAACATCGCTAATGATCAAAGAACTGCAAATCAAAACCACAATGAGTTACTATCTCACACCAGTCAGAATGGCAATTATTACAAAGTCAAAAAATAACAAAAGTTGGCAAGGCTGTGGAGAAAAGGTAATGCTTATACACTTTTGGTGGGAATGTAAATTAGTTCAGCCAATGAGGAAAACAGCATGGAGATTTCTCAAAGAATTAAAAATAGAACTAACATTAGACCCAGCAATTTCACTACTGGGTATATACCCATAGAAAAATAAATTATTCTACCAAAAAAGATACATTCACTTGTATGTTCATCGCAGCATTATTCACAATAGTAATGACATGGAATCAACCTAGATGCCCATCAGTGGGTGTGCTGGATAAAGAAAAATTGGTACATGTACATAATGGGTTACTATGCAGCCATGAAAAAAAAAATCATGTCTTTTGCAGCAACATGGATATAGCTGGTAGCTGTTATCCTAAGCAAATTAATGCAGAAACAGAAAACCAAATATTACATGTTCTCATTTATAAGTGAGCCAAGATTGTGCCACTGCACTTCAGCCTGGGCAAAAAAGTGAGACTCCATTTCAAAAAAAAAAAAAAAAACACAACACTTCCTATTGACTATGTGATGGGATCAATAAAGCCCAAACTAAAAAAAAACTTCCCTATCTAACTGTGTGATGGGATCAATAAAGCTCAGACTTCAGCACCACACAATATGCCCTCATAACAAACCTGCACATGTACCCCCTGAGTCTAAAATAAATATGGAAATTAAAAATACTACTAATAAATAAATAATAATTGAAGCCACATGATGGCTTATGCTTATAATCCCAGCAGTTTCAGAGGCCAAAATGGGAAGATTAGAGCTTGAGGCCAGGAGTTTGGGTCTAGCCTAGGAAATATAGTGAGAGCCTGTGTATAACAAAAAAAAAATCTGAAAATTAGCCAGTTGTGGTGGTGGACACCTGTAGTCCCCGCTACTCAGGAGGCTGAGGCAGCAAAATCCCTTGAACCCAGGAGTTTGAGGCTGCAGTGAGCTGCAATTATGACACTGCAGTTCTGGCCTGGGCAACAGAGCCAGATCCAGTCTCAAAATAGTAATAATAAGAAATAATTTTTAAAAATAAAACTAAAATTAAGCTGATATCTGACATGTTAGAATCAAATCATGTTCTTAATTTTCTTTACACCTTTTTAAGGTCTGATCTTTCCATGGCATGATCTAAAACCATTTTTCTTACACTTGGTTTAAGGACTTCATTGCATTCTTCAAAATTATTGAGGGGACTTCTGTATCTGGTCAAGATGGAAACAGGTAAATCCACTATAAAATATCTTTTTGGCCACAAAAAAGGTCACAATAAATTTAAAATCATATAAATTATATGCTCTTACTAAAATGGAGTTAAATTAGAAATCAATATCTAAAAGTTGTCTGAAATACCCCTCAACTACTTGCTAACTAAACACTTATTAACATCCCATGGTTTGAAGAAGAATTGAAAGAGAACATTAGAGAGTATTTTGAATAGAATGAAAATGGAAACAAAATAATATTTATAGATACAGCTAAAACAATATTTAGAGAGAAATTTATGGCACTGAAACACACACATTTAAAAGAAAAAAGTTTTCAGCTTAGCTTCTACCTTAATAATAGAGAAAACAACATACTAAACCCAAAGTAAGCAGGAAAAAAAAATAAAATAAAGACCAAAAATACACTAAAGACCAAAAAAAAAAAAGATGAAGTAGAAAACAGATAAAAACAATAGAGCAAAGCCAATGAATTTGTTTAACTTTTAAAAAAGTAATAAAACTCCATCCAGACTGATCAGCAAAGAGAAAATATGCTAATTAACAAAGTCAAGGTTGAGATAGGTGATGTCACTAAAAAATTGACAGATATTACAATTACAACTTTATGCCAACAAATTTGACATCTTAGATAAAATTAACAGTTTCTTAAAAGACATAAATTACTAAAGTTCACTTCAGAACAATTAGATAACCTGCATATTTCTATACCCATACAATCACTGCCACCCCTAAACTGACACTTCACGGGGGGCCTGGGGATCATCCCATCACTGCCTACTACAGCCATTACCTGCATGTACCACCATAGGACCTAAGGAAAAGAATGCCTGAGCTGGCTTTGTAATTCCACTGTTCTAAGATATGCAGTCCAGAGGCCTGAAGATCATGCAGTCCAGGGGCCTGAAGTTCATCCAGTCCAGTCTACCCCTACTGGCACTTTAGCACTCCTCCCAGAGGCCATAGGTTGGACCCACCCACCCTGCTATTACTACTACAGCTGGCACCCACCTGCATGTACTACCTGCAGGCCTAGAGAAGACTGAAAATCCCATCACAGCCATCAGCAACACCAGCAAGCACCGCTCAAGACCCAGTGGTCACTGCCACTGACATCACTCATGCCACACCTGCTGTCCAGGGGCTGTAAAGCTGCTCACCCATCTGGCCCATCACTACCACTAATACTTTCTGAGCAAGCCACCTGGAGGCCTAAGAATTGACCTACCTGCATGTACTAACACTGATACCAGCATATGTCACTCTGGTGCCCAAGGACAGGCACAGTCAGCCCACTGTTGCCACCACTGGGACTCAAAGTCTGGCCCACCTAGTGCCCCAGTCCCCAACAAAGCTTCACTACAGCCACCACTAAAAACGGTACCCTATCCCACCAAGGAAATCACAGACACCACGGATGCTATTTACATCTGAGAAATCATACAGAGACTGCACTACTCATGCACCTAGAATCAAAGACAAAGTGCCATATCCAGCAAACACCACAGATACATCTTCAGGAAAAAGTCCTCCTCTACTAAAGCAAATTCAAAAAATAGGGAGAAATGACTGTTTCACCAGATGCTCAGATATCAATATAAACACACAAGAAACATAAAAAGGCAAGAAAATATGACACCACCAAATGAATACAATAATTCTCCAGCAGCAGATCCCAACTAAAAATAAATTTATGAAATCCTGGAAAGAGAATTCAAAATATTGATTTTAAAGAAAGTCAGTGAGATAAAAGAGAATGCTATAAACAAAAGTCAGAAAACCACTTTTGTTATGTGAGAAGAGGGCCACCATCCTCCAGACCCCAGAATGGTAGTCAACATTGGGGTCCTCCAGACCCCAGAATGATAGTCAACAGCAGCTGAGACCCCTCAGACTAGAAAAGCCACATGACTTAAATGCCAACGTTGAATGTGGAAAAGGCCTTTGTAGGGGACTGAACCCCGTAAATCCACAAGGGTGGGCTGCCAAAGGCCTTGGGAGCCCACTCTTTGTATCAGTGTGCCCTGGATATAGAACATGGAGTCAAAAGTGATTGTTTTGGAGCTTTCAGATTTAATGACTGCCCTGCTGGATTTGATTTGCATGGGGCCTGTAGCCCCTTTCTTTGGGCTGATTTCTCCCTTTTGGCATGGGAGTATTTACCTAATGCTTGTACCACCATTGTATCTTAGAAGTAAATAACTTGATTTTGAGTTTATAGGATCATAGATGGAAGGAACTAGCCTCGTCTCAAATAAGACTTTAGACTTTTGAGTTAGTGCTGGAATGAGTTTAGATTTTGGGCAACTGTTAGGAAGGCATGATTGTATTTTGCAATGTGAGAAGGACATACGATTTGGGAGGGGCTAGGGGCAGAATGATATGTTTGTATCTGTGTACTTTCTCAAATGTCTTGTCAAGTTGTAATCCTCAATGTTTGAGGTGAGGTCTGGTGGGAGGTGATCGGATCATAGGGGCAGTTTCTTAATAGTGGTTTAGCATCATCCCCTTGGTGCTGTTCTCATGATAGTAAGTTCTCATGAGATCCTGTCAGTTAAAACTGTGTGGCACCTGCCTCCTTTTTCCCTCCTGCTCTGGCCATGTGTGGTGCCTGCTCCCCCGTCACCTTCTGCCATGATTATAAGTTTTCTGAAGCCTCTCCAGAAGCCAGGAAAATGCCTCTATGGTTTCTGTACAGCCTGCAGAGCTGTGAGCCAATTAAGTCTCTTTTCTTTATAAATTACTCAGGCTCAATTATTTCTCTGTTGCAAAGTGAGAATGAATTAATATACTGTGGATTGTCTCTTCACTTTGTTGGTTGCTTTCTTTGCTGTCCAGAAGATTTTTAACTGAATGTGATATCATTTGTCCATTTTTGCTTTGGTTGTTTTTACCTGTGGGAAATTACTCAAGAAATTTTTGCCCAGTTCAATGTCCTGGATAGTTTCCCCAATATTTTCTTGCAGCAGTTTTTTAGTATGGGGTCTTAGATTTAAGTCTTCAATCCATTTTCAATTGATTTTTGTATGGAAAGAGATAGGGGTCTAGTTTAATTCTTCCATAAATGGATATCTAGTTTTTTCAGCACCATTTATTAAGAAGGTTTTTTTTTTCTCCAGTATATGTTTTTGGCACCTTTGTCGAAAATGAGTTTACTGTAGATGTGTGGATTTGTTTCTGGGTTCTCTATATCCTGTTCCATTGGTCCGTGTCTGTTTTATGCCATTTACATGCTGTTTTGTTTTCTATAGCTCTGTAGTATAATTTGAAGTCAGGTAATGTGGCTCCTCTAGTTTTGTTATTACTGTGTACAGTACGTTTGGCTATTCTGGGTATTTTGTAGTTCAATATAAATTTTAAGTTTTTTTTTCTATTTCTGTGAAGAATGTCATTGGTAGAGATTGTGCTGAATCTGTAGATTGCTTTGGATAGTTGAACATTTTAACAACACTGAATTTTCCAACCCATGAACAGGAAATATTTTTTCATTTTTTGGTCCCCTCTTTAATTTCTTTCATCACTGTTTTATAGTTTTTTATCGTAGAGATTTTTCCCTTATTTTGTTAATTCCTAGGTATTTAACTTGATTGTAGCTACTGTAAGTGGGATTACATTTTTATTTTTCAGATCGTTCACTGTTGGCATATAGAAAATGCTACTTAATTTTATATGTTGATTTTGTATTTTGCAACTTTATTGAATTTATCAGTTCTAATGTTTTCTTGTGTGTGTGTGTGTGTGTGTGTGTGTAGTCTTTAGGCTTTTCCAAATATAGTATTGTATCATCTGTGAACAAGGATAATTTGACTTTTTCCTTTCCAATCTAGATGGCTTTTGTATTTTTCTCTTGTCTAATTGCTCTAGCTAGGACTTCTGACACTATGCTGAATAGCAGTGGTGAAAGTGGGCATACTTGTCATGTTCCAGATCTTAGAGAAATGATTTTCATTTTTTCCCCATTCAGTGTAGTACTAGCAGTGAGTCTGTCATATATGACTTTTATTATGTTGAGGTATGTTCCTTTTATACACAGATTTTTGAGGGCTTTTATCCTGAAGAGATGTTGAATTTTAACCATTGCTTTTTTAGCATCAGTTGAAATAATGACATGGTTTTTGTCCTTCATTCTATTGATATGATGTATCACATTGATTGGTTTGTCTATATTGAACCATCTTTGCATCCATGGGATAAATTCAACTTGATCATGATGAATGATCTTTTTAATGTATTGTTGCATTCAGTTTGCTAATATTTTGTTGAGGATTTTTGCATCAATATTTATCAGGGATATTGGCCTGTAGTTTTCTTTTTTTGATGTGTATTTTTCTGGTTTTGGTATCAGGGTAATACTGGGCTCGTATAATGAGTTTGGAAGTATTTATTCCTCCTCTATTTTTTGAAATAGTTGGAGTAGGATTGGAATTAGTTCTTCTTTAAATGTTTTATAGAATTCAGAAGTAAAGCCATCCTGGGCTTCTCTTTACTGGGAGACTTTTTATTATGACTTCCATTTCATTAATTGTTACTGGTCTGTCAGGTTTTGGATTTCTTCATGCTTCAATCTTTGTAGTTGTATAGTAGATAGGAAACTTGGTAGGCAGGAACTTGTTCATTTCTTCTAGATTTTCCAATATATGGCATATAGTTGCTCATAGTAGCCACTAATGATTCTTTGAATTTCTGCAGTATCAGTTGTAAAGTCATTTTTTCATCTCTCATTTTATTTATTTGGATCTTTTCTCTTTTTTTCTTAGTCTGACTAAAGGTTTGTCAATTTTCTTTAACTTTTCAAAAAAACAACTTTTTGTTTTATTGACTTTTTGTATTGTTCTATTCATTTCAATTTCATTTATTTCTGCTCTGATCTTTATACTTTCTTTTTTTCTACTAGTTTTGGGTTTGGTTTCCTTTTGCTTTTCTAATTCTTTAAGATACATCATTATGTTGTTTATTTTAGGTTTTTCTTCTTTATTGATGTAGGCACTTACATCTATATACTTACTTCTTAGTACTGCTGTTGCTGTATCCTATAGGTTTTGGTGTGTTGCGTGAAATTACATCATTTGTTTCAATTTTTTTTTTTCAATTTTTAAAAAATTTCTTCATTGACCCACTGGCCATTCAGGAGCATATTGTTTAATTTCTGTGTATTTGTGTAGTTTCCCGAATCCCTCTTATTATTGATTTCTAGTTTTATTTCATTGTGGTCAGAGGAGATGCCTGATATTATTCTAGTTTTTCTGAATGCTTTAAGATTTGTTTTCTAATCTAACATATAGTCTAAACTTGAGAGTAATCCATGTGCTGAGAAAAAGAATATGTATTCTACAGCCACTGAAGAAAATATTCTGTAAATATCTATTAGGTTCATTTGGCCTAAAGTACAAGCTATATCTGATGTTTCTTTGTTTATTTTCTGTCTGTTTTACCCATTGATGAAAGTGGGTTGTTGAAGTCTCCAGTTATTATTGTATTAGGGGTCTATCTCTCTTTTTAGTTCTAATAATATCTGCTTTATATATTTCCAAGTGTTGGGAGATATATTTAAAATTATTTAAAACTTTATAATCTTTTACAAAATTGACCCATTTATGAATATAGTGACCTTCTTGGTCAATTCTTCATAGTTTTTGTCTTGAAATCTATTTTGTCTGATATAATAATAGATAGTTCTGCACTATTTTGATTTCTATTGGCATGGAATCTCATTTTCCATTCCTTTATTTTCAGTCTATATGTGTCTTTATAGATAAAGTTCATTTCTTGTAGGCAACAGATCATTGGCTCTTTTTTTTTAATTCATTCAGCCATGTAGGTCTTTTGATTAAAGAGTTTAGTTCATTTACATTTAATGTTATTATTGATTAGTAAGGACTTACTCTTGTCATTTTGTTATTTGTTTTCTGCTTGTTTTGTGGTGTTCTTTTTCTTCTTTCTTTCCTTCATGTTTTACTGAAGGTGATTTTTCTCTGTTGATATGATTTAGTTTCTTGCACTTTATTTTTTGTGTATTCATGGTATGTTTTTTGGTTTGAGGTTACCATGAGGCTTGCAAATACTATCATACAAACCATACAAACCATTATTTTAAGCTGATATTCACTTAATGCTGTTTGCATAAGCAAAAAGAAAACCTAATAAAAACTCCTGTATCTTAACTTCATCTCCCTGTTTTTTAAGTTTTTGTTCTTTCTATTTGTATTTTATTGTACTGCCCATGTCTTCAAAAGTTGTAGTTGCTATTTTTGATTGGTTCATCAGTTAATCTTTCTACTTAAGATAACAATAATTTATACACCACAGTTACAGTGTTATAATGTTCTGTGATTTTTTTGTGTATAGTTACTATTACCAGTTTCTATTATAATCTGTTTGTTAAATTTATCTGTTAGAATTCTGAATTTCTTTCCTGTGTTATCTTGAATTTCTATGAGTTTCCTCAAAACAGCTATTTTGAATTCTCTGTCTGACAGGTCATATATGTTTCTTCAGAGTTTTGTACCTTCGGATAATTTCTTACTGCTAATTAAGATCCTTTTCTTTCTGATTGAAGTATTTCCTTTAGCAATTCTTGTAGGACAGGTCTGGTGTTAATGAGAGCCCTCAGCTTTTGTCAGAAAAAGTATTTATTTACCTTCATGTTTGAAGGAGGTATTCACCAGATATGCTATTTTAGGTATTGGTTTTTTTTTTGTCTTAATCACTTTAAGTATATCATGCTGGTCTCCCCTGGCCTGTAAGATTTCCACTGAAAAGCCTGCTGCCAGATGTGTTGGAGATTCATTATGTGTTCTTTGTTTCCTTTCTCTTGCTGCTTTTAGAATACTTTTTAACTTTGGGAGTTTGATGAGGATGATGATGATTATTATTATTTGATGCAGGGTCTCACTTTGCTACCTAGGCTGAAGTACAGTGGTGCACTCATAGATCACTGCAGCCTCAACCTCATGGGCTCAAGGAATCCTCTGGCCTCAGTCCCCCAAGTAGCCGGGACTACAGACATGTGCCACCATGCCTAGCTAACTTCTGTATTTTTTGTGGAGATAGGATTTTTACATGTTGCCCAGGCTGGTATCAAACTTCTGGACTCGAGTGACACTCTCAAAGTGTTGGGATTATAGGCATGAACCACAATGCCTGGCGAAGACAGTCTTCTTTGAGTGAAATGCGCTTAGTGTCCTATAACATTCTTGTACTTGGATATTGATATCTTCCTCTAGGTTTGGAAAGTTCCCTGTTATTATCCCTTTGAATGAACTTTCTATCTCTATTTCTTTCTCTACCTCCTCTTTCAGGCAAAGAACCCTTAGATGTGCCCTTTTGAGGATATTTTCTAGATCTTGTAGGCATGCTTTATTGTTTTTCATTATTTTTTTTAGTCTCCTCTGACTGTATTTTCAAATACTCTGTCTTCAAGCTCACTAATTCTTTTTTCTGCTTGATCAATTCTACTATTAAAAGATTCTGATGTATTTTTCAGTATGTCAATTGCAATTTTCAGAATGCAATTTCAGAATGTCAGTTTGCAATTTTCTATAATTTCTGTTTGATTCTTTTTAATTATTTCAATCTCTTTGTAAAATCTATCTGATTGAATTCCAAATTTCTTGCCTGTGTTATCTTGAATTTCTGTGAGTTTCCTCAAAACAGCTATTTTGAATTGTCTGTATGAAAGATCATATATCTGTTTCTCCAGTATTGGTTCCTGGTGCTTTATTTAGTACATTTGGTGAGGTCATGTTTTCCTGGATGGTTTTGATAACTGTAGATGTTCATCTGTGCCTGGACATTGAAGTGTTAGGTATTTATTACAGTCTTCACAGTCTGGGCTTATTTATACTCATCCGCCTTGGAAAGGCTTTTCACACATTCAAAAGGACTTGGATATTGTAATCTAAGCTGTATCTGCTTTAGGGGACACCCCAAGCCAAGTAACTTCATGGTTCTTGCAGAATTATAGAGGTACACCTTGTCTTGAATGGGATCTGGATGAATCTTTTGGATTATCAGGCAGAGAGACTCATTCTTTCTCCTAACTTTCCCCCAAATAGCAAAGCTTCTCTCTGTTCCGGGCTACCTGAAGCATGGGGTGAAATGACACAAGCATGCCTGTGGTCACCACTACTAGGACTGTGTTGGGTCAGACCTGAAGCTTGCACAGTGCTGGGTCTCACCCGAGACCTGCTTAACCACTCCCTGGCTACTGCCTATGTTCACTCAAGACCTTGTGGCTCTACTATCATCAGGTGGCAAAGCTGTTAGGCCTGTGTCTTTTCTTTCATGATGACAAGTTCCCCCAGGCCCCAGTGAGGTCCAGAAATTCTGTCTGAGAGCCAAGAACTAGAACTAGAGCCAAAACTTTAGATATTTACCTAGTGTTCTATTGTATTGTGGCTGTGCTGCTACTCAAATCACAAGATGCAGTTCCTCCCACTCTTCCCTCCCCTTTTTAAAGGCAGTAAAACTTCACTCCATGGCCACTGCTACCACAGGCCCACAGGGAGTACTGCCAGACTAATGCTAATGTCCCCTTAACCCTTTTCCCATTTAGGAAAAAAAAAAAAAAAAAAGTGCAGCTCTCTGCCAGAGCTCATTTAACTTTACATAAACATGGTCTTTGGGGCTGAAGCAAATCTGACTGATTTTCAATGTAAAAATAAAATATAAAAACTGTTCTTGAAGTTATTTCTAAACAGAACTAACATCAGAACCATTTGAATCATCAGAATCATCTATTTTGGAAAAATCGGATTCATCAGATGAATCTTCAGCCAACAACTATTCGAGAAAGATGTTAGCATCACCATAGGAATACTACATTTTATAGGAGTTGACATTTTCAGCAATCGAAAATTACTATATTTTGTAAATGGAAATACCACTACTAAAAACAGACTGCTATAAATAGAATGATGTCTTTGTTTCCAAAGTCAATATACTAAAGCGATGTGAACATAATGAAAGTGCAGTATTTCATGACAAAGTTATCTTTGGGTAAACACTGCAGCCACAAGTGCCACTAGTGAGTATTCTTGGGGCAAACAGAAGAAAGGTTATGGCCCTTGGGCTCTTAAGTCATCTTGTGGTGAATGCTGCCTGACCTGGGACTCACCCTTCAGGGCAGTGAGCTCCCCTCTGGTCCAGGGCATGTCCCCAAATGCCATCTTAGAGCCAAGGCCTGGAATCGGGGACCCCGAGAGCCCATTAGAGCCCAAGAGCTCTAACCTCTGTGGCCAAGCTGGTATGTAAGGTGCAAGACAAAGTCTTCTGCACTTTTTACCTCTGCTTTTCCCAAGCAGAAGGAGTCTTGCCTCATAATCACCACAGCTGAGAACGTGCTTAGTCTCACCTAAAGTCAGCAAGTCTCCTTCCCAAGGCCCACAATCTACTACCTGCTTATCACTCTATTCATGGCCCAAGAGCTCTTTAGTTATCAGGTAATTATTTCTGCCAGAACTAGATCATTCCCTTCAAGGCAGCAAGTTCCCTTCTGGCCCAAGGTTTGTCTAGAAATGTTATCCCGGAGCTAGGGCCTCAGAAGGGCACCTTGTGACTCTAACAGGTGCCCTATCTTGCTGTGGCTGAGCTGCTATCCAAAGTGCAAGACAAAATCCTCCCCATTCTTCCTTCTCCTCTCCTCAAGCAGAAAGAAGGGGTCTATTTTGGAGCTACAAACTATGCAGCCTGGGGTTACAGGAGGGATGATTTCAGCACTCTCTTATCTGCCCTAGCTTGTGTCTCAGTAGGTCATATGACCCCTCAGTTCACTGGCTCTGGGCCCAGTTCAGCACTTGGACTTATCTAGAAGTTGCAGTTCTTGTTGCATAGGCTGCCATTCAAGTTTATTTGGTGACCAATAGCACTTTAGCCCACAGCAGAAAGGCTTGTGGGAATTCAAGTTCCAACCACTAGGACCAGTGATTCCCCTCTATCTAGGGTAGGCTTAAATGCTGCCTCCACGGGTGGGCATAGACAAATTTGGTCCAGTCTTACTTTTTGCTACAACAGGGTAGCACTAAGTTCAATGCCTCACATTTGGTTGACTCTCCCTCCCCTCAGTACGCTGCACCTTGCTGCCACTGCTGGGGGATGAGCGAGGGGTAGCGTTGGTGATTCAAGACTGTTTTTCCTGCTTCTTCAGTGCATCTTTCATATATAAAAGTTAAACGCAGGCACTGAGTGCTCACCTGATTTTTGGCTTTTATGAAGGTGCTTTTTTGTGTAGATAGTTGTTAAATTGATGTTCTTGCAGAGGGGATAATTAGTGGAGCCTTCTATTGCACCATCTTGCTCTACTGTTCTCTCCAGAAGTGTTAAATAATGGAGAAATGTATTGTGTTCAGGAGTCCGAAGATTACATATGGATGTAATTTCTGCCCAAGTTGATCCACGAATTCAATACAATCCCAATCAAAATTTTCATAGGCTTTTTTTTGGGCGGATATTGATTGCTGATTCTAAGATGCATATGGAAATGAAAATAGCTTAGACAAACTTAAGAAACTTTTTTTAAAAAAGAAGAAAGTTTAAGGTCTAATCCTGTCTTATTATTATTTCCAGACTTATTAAAAGCTACTATAATCAGGATAGTGTGGCATTGGCATGAATATAAACAAATAGTTCACTGGAACAGACTGTATTATCTAGAAACAGACTCACACATATTTTTTCAACTGATATCAGCAAGGCAATTCACTGGAGAAATGATGTCTTTTAAAAATGGCAGTAGCAATTGCATATCCATATTTTTAAAATCAACTTTAATTCTTCTTTTATACCTTAAACAAAAATAAACTCCAAATGGATCTTACACCTAAATGCAAAACTTTAAGCCTGGAAACTTCTAGAAATAAAACAAAATAGAAAAATTTATTTGCTTTTGGTTTAGGTAAAGACTTACTGGATGCGACAAGAACGGCAGGATTTTTTCTTTTTTTGAGGTGGGGGGACAGAATTTCGTTTTTGTTTCCCAGGCTGGAGTGGAATGGCGCAATCTCGGCTCACTGCAACCTCTGCCTCCCAAGTACAAGCAATTCTCCTGTCCCAGCCTCCCAAGTAGCTCGGATTACATGCATGCACCACCATTCCCAGCTAATTTTGTTTGTATTTAGTAGAGATGGGGTTTCACCATGTTAGTCAGGCTGGTTACAAACTCCTGACCTCAGGTGATCCACCCACCTGGGCCTCCCAAAGTGCTGAGATTACAGACATGTGCCACACGCCCAGCCCCATTTTTTAAAATGTTAAATCAGACCCCATCAAAATTTAAAAACTTCTGTTTCTTCAAAGATACTGTTAAATTCACTTTCAGTAGAAAACCAGCCATTCTCTGAGACAAAATAGTAGAAAAAATATTATGTATCTGGAATAAATAAGAACTCTCAAAATTCATTACTAAGAAAACAAGTGACTCAATAAAGAAATTATTTATAACTTACAAAGACACTTCAACAATAAATACATATAGTGGAAAAATAAGCACATAAAAAACATTCTCATCATCTTTCCATAAAGTAAATGAAAATTAAGACCATTTATGAAAATGATTAAAATTATAAACACTAATCATATCAGCTGTTGGTGAAACTATCAAACAAATGGAACTCTCATACACTGTTAAAAGGAATGTAAAAGGGTGCAACCATTTTGGAAAACAGTTCAAAAGTTTTTTAAAATGTACATCTACCACATGATCCTTTATTTTTACCCAGAAAGCATATATCCACACAAAGACTTGTACATGAATGTGCGTATCACCTTTATTTTTAGCAACTAAAAGCTTAAAAGTACCCACATGAACTATTGACACATTTAACAAGAAGAATGGATCTTAAAATAAATTTGCTGACTGACAGAAATCCAGACAAAAAAGAATACATACACTATGATTCTATATACATAAATTTTTGCAAATGAAACTAGTCTACAGGAACAGAAAGTACAAGTTCCCTGGAATGCTAGGGGACAGGTGAGATAAATGGATTACAAAAGATCATAAGGAATACTTTCTGGTGATTGATATATTTATCTTGATTGTCATGGTGGAGTCTTGATTAATTATATCAAATTTATCACGTTATTCTATAAATATGCAAATGTTGTATGCCAGTTATACCTCCATAAAGTTGTTAATATTATTGTGGAATTAATAGCCATTTGTGTGGATTATAGCTATCAATATTACTGACTAGATTGTTAAAACTAAGAAAAGTTAAAGGTATACAGTGATTTATTTTAAAATAATAACTATTACATGCTGGCATAAATAACATTTTTATGAAAATAACTAAACTTACTGAAAACTGGTACAACAGTTTACAGTTTTGCAAATCCTTTTTTAAGCCTGACAATAGAAGGCAATTAGTTCCTCATATGATTTTGCTTTCAATCTATTGGTATATGTTGTACTGGTTGATTAAAGAAAATGCAGACTCATACAGATACATAGTTGAAAAACACAGTAATATTTTAATAGCCTTTTCAAATAATTGTGACCATTATTTGATATTATATCAAAACTCAACAAGTAGAAATTTCTTAAAGGTGTGTTGCAATGTGAAAATTCAAATTATATCAATACATTTTACATGCTCTATTACATTAAAACCCATTATGCTGAAGTGCACATTGAATGGATTTTATCCATGTATGGATCGCTCATGGACTATAAATGAGAAAAAAATCTTGATTCTCTGAGTTCTGCAGTTCTTTCCAAGTTATAAGTAATTTCATTCTACAATGTCTAAGTAAAATATTTCAGTTTCATCTTGAGAAAAGAGTCTATTTTTTCCCTATATCACCATTCACTAGGTCTTTGAGTTGATATTCTGTATAAGTAAGTAGTTACGATCATCCCCCTATGAGTAAATCTCTAACTTCTATCTCTTTATGCTTCTTGTTATATATAACAAGTAGAAACTGTTCTATTACAAACTTAATATTCATATTATACTTATTATGGAATATGAACCCTTCAAGATCTGGTTCCTCAAATACATTAACAGCCTTCTTACCCTCCTATTTGCTAAACTCAGAGTTTCCAGAATTCAACTTGCTTGTACACATTTTGTTGACTTTCCACACATCCATACATGTATAGGTATTCTTATTCTGGAGAGCTCTTTATCTTCTTGACCAAAGAACTTTTATAGTCTGCTAAAATGAGATTCTTTGCTATTTTTTGAGACAAGCTCTCTTTACCATTTTGATTGAGACAGGGGCTTCCTTTCATGTACTGACATAATAGCTGATCCTACCACTGTCTTTGCTTTTTTTATGAATTGAGGAAAGGCACTCATTCCATTTGCGTACAGGCATACACAGGAGTTGGCAGCCTATTGGAACCTTATTCAGTGAGAAATAAGCAGGTCTTTCTCTAGCTGGAAACAGCCTCCAAGTAGGCACAGGGCTAGAAGGAAATAACTGGCTTGAACTTTGATCATCACACATCAGTCATCTAAGAGTAGGAGTCGCTGTAAGATGACAGTACGCAAAATCCTTTCTGCCTGTCCTAACCCTCTCACGGCACATTTTCTTTTCTTTATATAAAAACATCCCCAAGTAAACTCTAAGCAATTTGAGGGAAGAATCTCTGCTCTACCTGTGTCCCCAGGGTGCAGCACAGAATCGGACACACAGACAGTTTCACCATATGTATGTTGAATAAGTGAATATTTGATGAAACATATCAAGATGAATATCTATCTGCAAGAAGAAACAACGTTCATCGGGGACTTCTCTCTGAGCTCATGTCATGGTATACATGTCTTGTATCGTTCAGCTGTCAAATTCAATACACCATCAATCTTCATTTGATAGATTAGTGTGGAAATTTGAAGCATTAAAATGAAATTATTCACAGGAAAAGATTTTTTTCTTTTCAAAATAGAAGTGTGAGGCATGAAAAGTACATGAATAAATATATTTGACATATTAATTTGGGTAATAATCGAAGGAGAGAAAATAAAATTTTCAAACCTGCTTCTAGATCATGGAAGGTTCAGAGGGAATGAGATGCTGTGGGAGAGCACACATTGTTAACCTTGATGAGAATGGATAGGTATGCTGGCTAAGTTCCTTTCTGGCCACATGAATTTGGGCAGATTGGTTATCTACTCTGATCACAGGTTTATCATTTGTAAAATAAATATATCATTACCTCCGTTATAAGATTGTTGTGAAGATTTTGAAATGAATGATGCATATAAAATACCTAGAATAGTATTCTGAACTTTGCAGGCACTATTTAGTAGTTCTCCACAATTAAATATGAGATATAAATAAGAGAGATATATATCTCATATACCTTTCATATTACATAAGTAAAAGACTCTAAATAATTTTAGATCTGAATGAAGTTCAAAGATGACAATTATTTATTTTCTTGATGGGTTGTATCTGTTTTGGACACTTCCTCATATTTTCATATCAGTGATAAATACATAAAAAGGTGTACATTTAAAATATTTAATTCAATATACAGAATTTTAAAAATGCATATTTGCTTCAAGTTGACTCCTGAGGAGCCATTAAAACAAAAGAGAGAGAGAAATGCCTAGTTGCTTTATTATTTAATAATGCACTTGGCTTCAGATAAACAAAAACATAACCTACAGCAACTTTGAAATTTGAGTTTTGTTATACATACCATAAAATCTTGAGAGGAGCAGCCTAGAGCTGGTAAAGAAGCTCAATGTGCCAGAAAGGATGCAGGTTCTTTTTATTTCTGACAACCACCACTGCCACTGAACTTTCATCCCGCCTTTTTCATCTTTTACAGCGTTGATTCTCATGCTTATTCTCCCTAGTTGTCAGGATAAATTTTACACCCCCAGGGATCACTTGGCTGCCCATAGCTGCAAGGATGAATGGAAGTTTAATTTTTAGCTGTCCAGAACTCATAGTAGAGGAGGGCAAGTGGAGAGATTAAGAAGCATATTGATTGGGGCCAACTACAATATCTTCTACAGCAACGAATCAACCTATGTACACTTAAAGGTTATCATACACGTTTGAAATTAAATTTAAACAAATTCATCAGTATTCTACATTATACTTCTTCAATTGCTTTTGTATTTTAATATTAAAATGTCAATAGCAAAAAATGCACCCTGTTTTAATACTGTATGTTTAATAAACATGTGTCCTAAGACTTTCATATATAGAAAGTTTGTTGAAAGAGGTATTAGCTTTATTTTGTTCACCCCAGTCATTCAAATTAGATTTTAGCTTACATGAATTGCATATTGTCATTTAAAAAGGTTTGTGGCAATTATAAAATATCTTAGATTTAAACTTTTTCAAATAAGACATAAATTTTGTGAACCAATTATAGACTTGTAATATGTAGACGGTCTCTTTTACTTTTATTCAATATTTTATAATAATAAGGCATTATTTTGAATAGTGGCAAATGAGAATATATAATATGTTGTGAAAGGAAACTGAGTTACTAAATAGAATCTGACACCACTAAGCAGGGAATAGATTTGTACATTTCTGAAAGATCTGTCAGTAGATGGGAGAGTTCTTTAAGTGGGTGTGTCTTTTGTTTTAACATCAAATCTTTAGATGATAATTTACAATATTTTATTTTTTATGTACTTACAAAAGTGATTTTTGATCATTTGTCAAAAACTGATTTACTTTGTGCATATTACAGTAAAATTAGGCAACCTGACTTGAAATAGGACATAACCTTGGAAACTTTCAACATTTTTATATCCTTTTTTAGCCAATCAGAATTTTTGTCTTCCTTACTAATATTCCTGGTATCTGCCTCTTATTTTTAGCACCCATTAACTTAGTTTTTATTGAAGTAGGAAGCACAAAAGTACCATAACTACTTTTCTTTTTGTTATTTTAGAGCAAAACCAAATATGTCAAATGAATTCCATTTATCTCATAATAATTTCTTAAAATCAAGATACATGCATATAATTATTTTCTTTTTTTCTCCTTTTCTATTTTATGCTACATATTTATTGACCTGTTTTTATTCATTTATATAAGTATTTACCATGTTTATGAATGTCTGTTTCTTGGATGAAAAAAGACACATGGAATTGTTGCATTTAAAAGTATGTTTTGGGTATATGTTTGGCTAGTGACATTGGTAAGGGATGTCATTTGTAAGAGGATCACGGAAGCCAAGGAGAAGTTACAGAGAAGTAGAAGGGCAGGAAGACAGATGTATTTATTGAGACAGTGTAAAGACATATAAGCAGTATCAGTAATATTTAGTGATAAAAGACTAAAGGATTAACACATAATTTTTGAGAGAAACATACACTTCACATGGTTTGTTCAAAGATGTCACCAATATATTTTTTAAACTTAGAGGGTATTTCTGGATGAGTTCAGGATTTAAATCAATGAATTTTGGGTAGATTGCCTTTCATAATGTGGGTAGGCCTTATCCAATAAGTTGATGGCTGACTAGAACAAAAAGACCAGCCTCCCCAAGCAAGAGGGAGTTCTCCAGCAGACTGTCTTAGGACTTCATCTGTACAGGTGCCTATTCTGGGTCTCTAATCCGCCAGCCAGATTTAGGACGTGCCAGCCTCCATAATTATGTGAGTCAGTTTCCACATGATACGATTGTGAATGTAGAACATCCAAAAGAATCTATAAAATATTATAATTAAAATAGAAACTTTGTAGGATTCCTCTATACAAGGTCAATATAAAAATAAATTGCATCTTTATATACCAGCCGTCAAGAATTAGAAACTTAAATTTTAAGAATTATACTGTTTACCATACAATTGAAGATGGACAAGTCTCCTGCAAAGAAAACTATAAAACATTATGCATTGAAATTGAAAAAAAGATGAATATATAAAAGAAATATTCCCAAATTCAAAAAAGGATATTAGTATTCCCAAGGTATTCTTAGGTTTAATGCAATCAAAATCCCAGAAAGTTTTTAAATATTGATAAGTTGATTTGAAAAGTCTTACAGAACTAAGAAGAGCCAAGAATAGTCAAAATAATATTGAAAAAGAAAGAAAAAATGTTAGACTCATAATACCATAAATCAAAAAATATTATAAAGTTACAATAACTAAGAAACTATAATAGGATTGATGAACACAACAATTTAATAGGATAGAGTCAAGAAAAACACATATTCATAGTTACAAAAGTATCACTAATGTCCAGTTGGAGAAGGGACCCTTCCCAAAATATAGTGCTGGGTTAATTAATTCTGCAGATGCACAAACAACCCATTCTAGATGGATTGTAGATCTATCCATAAAACTTTAAAAATTAAAATAAATAAATTGTTTTATTTAATTGGAGAGTCACTAGCCACGTGACTATTTAAATTTGAATTAAAAATTAAAACTTCAGCCAGGCTCAATGGCTCACACCTGTAATCCCAGTAGTTTGAGAGGCCAAGGCAGAAGAATTTCTTGAGGCCAAGAGTTTGAGATAAGCCTGGGAAACATAATGACACTCTTTTGAATTTAGGGTGTCTCTAAACAAAATAAAATAAAAACTCTACAACAAAATATAAAAATTAGCTGGGCACAGTGGCTTGCATCTGTAGCCCCAGCTACTCTGGAGACTGAGGAGGAAGCATCCCTTTAGCACAGGAAGTTGAGGCTGCAGTGAGCCCTCATTGCACCACAGTACCCCAGCCTGGACAAGAGAGGGAGAGTCTGTCTCTAAATAAATTAAATAAAAAAATTATTTTATCAATAGTAATAGCTACATTTCAAGAGCCCATTATTCCCATACAGCTAGTGACTACTGTAATAATCAGCACAGATTTAGAATATTTTCCTCATCTTGGAAAGTTCTATTGGTTAGCTTGGTTCTGGAAAATAACAGTGGAGAATTTCTTCATAAAATTGGTATAACAAAGATTTTTTAAATAGAAAAGAAAGTGCTAATCTTAAAGACAATTTCAATAATAAATTGAACAACCTTAAAATTAAGAACTTTTATTGATCAAATATATCATTAAGAAAGTAAAAAGGATGACTCAGCAAGTACAAGTAGATATTTTAATTACATATATTTGACAAATATTGAAGAGTACATGTTTTTTAAATTCTTATAAATCAATAAGAAAAAAATAGTCAACCAAATCGAAAAATAGAGCGAGGACTTGAAAGGACATTTCACAAAAAAAGAGATACTAAATGTCTAATCAACATCAAAAGTATATTGAAAGAAATGTATTTATATATTTATATATGTGAACATATTTGTACCAAAGGACATTAATTAACATGCGCATGGCAGCACTGTATGTAACAGCTCCAAATCTGAAACATCTCAAATGTATGTTTACAGTTAAATAAGTAAATTGTACTAAATTCATATAATGTAATATAAAACATTAATGAAAATCAATGGATCATTACTACATGTAACTACATGGACGAATATGAATTTTACAAACATAATGTTGGATAAAATAAGCCAAACCAAAAAATATATAATTTATGATTCTACTTATGTAAAATTTTAAAACAAGAAAATCGAGTTTAAAAATCAGGAAGGAAGTTTTATTTGAGCATAATGATGACTAGGAAGTGGAACAAGGTAGGCTCCTTTATTCTGATTAGGTTATATTTTTAATTTTTTTGTATTTAAATAAAATTTGGTGGCATTATAATATTTAGTTGTGTATTTGTGATTTGTGCAATTTTCTGTATATATATTATACTACAATATAGAGTTTAATAAAATAATTTTTAAAGATACATTGTACATTGGGCCTTAACTCTGTGTACAAATGTTTTGATAAAGAAGTTCCACTTGAACACTTAAAAGTTTGTTAAGAGATCTCACTTTGTGTTCTTACACAATAAAATAAAATTTTAAAAAATAAGGTTTAAAAACTGATTTAAAATACTCACAGAAAGCAAACAACTTGGAAAACATATTTCAGGATATTGTTCATGAAAACTTTCCCAGCCTTTCTAGAGAGGCCAACAGTCAAATTCAGGAAATACAGAGAATCCCTGCAAGATTCTTCACAAGAAGATCATTCTCAAGCCACATAATTATTGGATTTTCCAAAGTCAAAATGGAAGAAAGAATGTTAAAGGCAGCTAGAGAGAAAGGGCAGGTCACCTACAAAGGGAACCCCATCAGGCTAACAGCAGACCTCTCAGCTGAAACCCTACAAGCCAGAAGAGACTGGGGGCCTATATTCAACATTCTTAAAGAAAAAAATCTTCAACCAAAAATTTCGTATCCAACCAAACTAAGCTTCCTAAGTGAAGGAGAAATAAGTTCTTTTTCAAATAAGCAAATGTTGAGGGAGTTCATTACTACCAGACCTACCTTACACGAGATCTTGAAAGAAGTACTAAATATAGAAAGGAAAGACCACTACAAGCTAACACAAAAACACACTTAAATACACAGGTCAGAGACAATACAATTTAACCACATAAATAAGCCAGCATAGTAACCAACTAGCAATAAAATGACAGGATCAAATCTATACATAACCTTGAATGTAAGCAGGCTAGATGCCCCACTTAAAAGGCACAGAGTGGCAAACTGAATAAAAAAGCAAGACCCAATGGTATTCTGTCTTCAAAAGACCCATCTCACACATAGTGACATCCATAGCCTCAAAATAAAGGGATGGGAGTAAATCTACTGCGCAAATGAAAACAGAAAAGAGCAGGGTTGCAATCCTAATTTCAGAAAAAAATAAATTTAAAACCAAAAATATCGAAAAAGACAAAGAAAGCATTACATAATAATAAAGGGTTCAATTCAACAAGAAGACCTAACTATTCTAAATATATATGCACCCAACATAGGAACACCCAGATACGTAAAACAAATTCTTAGAGACCTATGAAGTGATGGAGACCCCCATACAATAATAGTGGGAGACTTCAACATTCCACTGACATTATTAGATAGATCATCAAGGCAGAAAATTAACAAAGATATTCAGGACCTGAACTCAATTTTGGACCAAATGGATCTGATAGACCTCTACAGAACTATCCACCCCCAAACAACAGGTAGGTATACATTCTTCTCATAGCCACATGGCACATACTGTAAAGTTGAACACATAATCGGACATAAAACAATCCTCAGAAAATGCAAAAGAACCAAAATTATACCAAACGTTATTGGACAACAGCCCAATAAAAATAGAAGTCAAGACTAAGAAAATCACTTAAAACCATGCAATTACAGGGAAATTAAACAACATATTCCTGAATGACTTTGGGGTAAATAATGAAATTAAGGCAGAAATCAAGAAGTTATTTGAAGCTGACAAGATCAAAGATACAACATACCAGAACTCTGGGACACAGCTAAGGCAGTGTTAAGAGGGAAGTTTATGGCACCAAACACTCACATCAAAAAGTAGAAAGATCTCAAATTAACAACTTAACATCACAAGTAGAAGGACTAGAGAAGCAAGAGAAAATCAACCCCAAAGCTAGCAGAAGACAAAAAAAAAAAAAAAAAGTAAAGCTGAACTGAAGAAAACTGAGACACACAAAAATTCAAAAGATCAATGAATCCAGAATTTGGTTTTTTGAAAGCATTTATAAGATAGATAAGCCACTAGCTTGACTAATAAAGAAGAGAGAAGTTGCAAATAAATACAATTAGAAATGATGAAGAAGATGTTATCACTGATCTGACAGGAATAAAATTAACCATCAGAAACTACATCAAACACCTCTATCCACACACATTAGAAAACCTAGATGAGATAGATAAATTCCTGGACACATACGCCCACCCAAGACTGAACTAAGAAGAAACTGATTCCCTGAACAGACCAATAATGACCTCTGAAATGGAATCAGTAATAAATATCACCAACCAAACAAAGCCCAGCACCAGAGGAATTCATAGCCAAATTCTATCATATGTATAAAGAAGAGCTGGTCCCATTCCTAGTAAACTATTCCAGAAAATTGAGGAGGAGGGATTCCTCCCCAACTCATTCTATGAGATCAGCATCATCCCGATACCAAAACCTGGCAGAGAAACAACAAAAAAAGAAAACTTCAGGTCAGTATCCTTGATGAACATCGATGCAAAAATTCTCAACACAATACTTGCAAATGGAATCCAGCAGCATATCAAAAAGCTATTCCACCACATCAAGTATGCTTCATCCCCAGGATTCAAGATTGGTTCAAAATACACAAATCAATAAATGTGATTATCACATAAACAGAACTAAAGACAAAAACCACATGATTGTCTCAATAGATACAGAAAAGGTTTTGCATAAAATTCAACATCTGTTCATATTAAAAATGCTCAATAAACTAGGTTTTGAAGGAACATACCTCAAAATAATAAGAGCCATCTATGATAAACCCACAGCTAACACCACACTGAATGGGCAAAAGCTGGAAGCATTCCCCTTGAAAATCAAAACAAGAGTAGGATGTGCTACACCACTTTTATTCAACATAATATTGGAAGTCCTAGCTAGAGCAATCAGGCAAGAGAAAGAAATAAAGGGCATCCAAATAAAGAGAAAAGAAGTCGCACTCTCCCTGTTTGCAGACTATATGATTCTATATCACATAAGTTTCAGGATAAAAAATCAATGTACAAAAATCACTAGCAGTCCTATACACAGACAACATTGAAGCCAAGAGTCAAATCAGGAAAGCAATCCTATTCACAACTGCCACAAAAAATTAAGATACCTAGGAATAGAGCTACCCAGTAAGATGAAATATCTCTACAATGAGAACTACAAAACACTGCTCAAAGAAATCAGAGAAGACACAAACAACTTGAAAAACATCCCATGCTCATGGATAGGCAGAATCAATATCATTTAAATAGCCATACTGCCCAAAACAATTTATAGATTAAACGCTATTCCTATCAAATTACCAATGACATTCCTCTTAGAACTAGAAAAAAAATTTAAAATTATATGGATCCAAAAAAGAGTCCAAATAGCTAAGTCAATACTAACAAAAAGAACAAAGCTGGAGGTATCACATTACCCAACTTCAAACTATACTGCAGGGCTACAGTAACCAAAACAGAATAGTACTGGTACAAAAACAGGAACTTAGACCAGTAGAACAGAATAGAGAGGCCAGAAACAAGGCCACAAACCTATGACCATCTGATCTTTGACAAAGCTGACAAAAACAAACAACGGGAAAAAAACTTCCTATTTAATAAATGGTGCTGGGATAACTGGCCAGCCACATGCAGAAGATTGAAGCTGGATGTCTTCCTTATACCATATACAAAAATCAACCAAGATGGATTAAAAACCTAAATGTAAAACCCAAAACTATAAAATCCCTGGAGGATGACCTAAGCAATACAATCTTGGACATAGAAATGAGCAAAAATTTCAGGACAATGATGCCAAAAGCAACTGAGGCAAAAGCAAAAATTGACAAATGGGATATAATTAAACTTAAAAGCTTCTGCACAGCAAAAGCTTTCTGCAAACCAAAAGCTTGTTGATAGTTGCTAAGAACTGTCAACAGAATAACAGGCAACCTACAGAATGGGAAAGAATTTTTGCAAACTATGCATCTGACAAAGGTCTAATATCTAGCATCTATAAATAACTTAATTTCCAAGAAGAAACAAACAACCCCATTAAAAAGTAGGAATAGGACATTAACCAACACTTTTCCAAAGAAGACATACATGTGATCAACAAGCATATGAAAAAAAGCTCAATATCACTTATCATTAGAAAAATGCAAACCAAAACCCGAATGATATACCATTTTATACTAGTCAGAATGGCTACTATTAAAATGTCAAAAAATAACAGATGCTGGCAAGGTTGTGGAGAAAAGGGAATGCTTATACACTGTTGTTGGGAGTACAAATTAGTTCAATCTTTGTGAAAGCAGCATGGCAATTCCTCCAAGAGCTAAAAGCAGAACTACCATTTGACCCAGCAATCCCATTACTGGGTATATACCCAAAGGAATACAAATCATTCTGCCATAAAGACACATGCACACGAATGTTCATTGCAGCACCATTCACAATAGCAAAGACATGGAATCAACATAAATCCCCATCAACGATAGATTGGATAAAGAAAATCTGGTACACGTACACCATGGAATACCATGCAGCCATAAAAAGAACAAGATAATGTCTTTGGGGGGACGTGGGTGGAGCTGGAGGCCATTATCCTTAGCAAACTAATGCAGGAACAGAAAACCAAATATCATATGTTCTCATTTATAAGTAGGAGTTACTGATGAGAACTCATGAACACAAAAAAAAGGACAACAGACAAAGGGGTCTACTTGAGGATGGAGGATGGGAGGAGGAAGAGGAAAAGAAAAAGTAACTATTGGGTACTAGGCTTAATACCTGGGAGATGAAATAACCTGTACAACAAATTCCTGTGACATGAGTTTACCTATATAATAAATCTTCACATATAGCCCCAAACCTAAAATGAAAGCTTTTTTTTTAAAGTAACACCTTAAAATATTTTCTAATGTTAAATGTACTGCCAAATCCTGAAATAAGACCTCTATTCCCAGCATGTATTTTCTTAAAATACACTCACCCTTCAATTATTTGTCCACTCTGTTAAAGTTGTCTCTGATGTTTTGTTATTTAAATTTTCTTCATACTCTTTCAGTAGCATTATTTAACAACATTTGAGTTTTTAGTGCATATTTTTCACTCTTAAACAAAGGTCTAAAAATAAATGAATTACTCATATGTTCACGATTATGGCATTAAAAATTTATCCTTGAACTTCGTCCCATTTAAAGATTAATTCTTCTTTTCCTAGAATACCTGTACTCCAATCTGTTCACATTTCTGATTTTCTCCTTTCCTTCTAACATTTAGGAGCCCTCTTGAGAATAGAGATCCTGAGAGAGGATTGAAACTCCTCATTTTTAAAACTTTTACCCTTGTCATAACCACTGCCACAAATATATTTTAGATAAATCACATGAAATTTTTGATATTTTAATTTTTGACATACAAAAATGATGACCTCATATCATCCAAACTAAAATATTATCACTATTTCGTCTCTTAAAATTCTACTCATCCAATGTCACTTTCCTCGGGAAAATTTCCACAATTGCCTTATCCTGAAAGGATTTCTCCTCCCTACAGAAATCTACTCTGCAATCACACTGTCATTGCTCCCTTATGGCATCACTTCTGGAGGTGTCCCTGAGGAGAGAGTAAGCACGGGTTTCAGCCAGGAGAACTGTGTTCAAATCACGACTCTTTCATGTGCTTGCTGGGTGATGTTGAATAAGTTAATTGACCTCCCTTACCTCTCAGTTCCCACACTTATAAAAGTTTCTGTTAAGTACTCAGATTATGAATTTAATATTTTATATACTGTGAATTTGATATAGTGTTCAATAAATGTCATTTTTAAAAATTCAGAAAAGTTCCACTTTAAGCAATTCTTCAAAATCACGCAGAACTAATTTATAACAGAGACCACCAAACTCCCTACTATGTGACTTGTACAAACTAAGAAAGTTCTGTTGGTGCAAATTTTGGAAGATTTTAAATTGATGACTGGCAGCAGAAATCCTCCCATACACCACTGTTACGTATTTACATTAGGTTTATAATAATATATTATCTTCAAAATATCACCTCTATGTGACATTGTGAGGTATATATATATATATATATATATGACATCATAGATATATATGGCATTATATTATATATAATACTAATGTTATTGTATCAGATGCATCTGTCTTTATAAGAAATATAGTACTAATAGTTTTTTAGGTTATCCAAGAGATTACTGAAAGCCATTGTACAATTTTTAAAACCAGTTATGTTCTAATGAGCATTACAGCACACGTTGAATTTATAAATAAGCAAAATGTTCACAATAACAAGTGAGTCTCCCACCTACTTTTTACTCCTGGATCCCTCCTGAGAGGTAATGGCTATGAACACCTTCATGTTTATCCTCCTACTCTTTCTATATATTTTTCCCCATATGCTATTCCATATCTTGTTTATTTTTCCAATAACAAATAAATCTAACAGACAATGCATTTTCATACATGCAAATGTGTTTTATTCATTATAATGGTTACATGAATGCCACTGTTTGAATGTACCACAGTCAATATAGCCTGTCTGTCACAGATAGGTATTTAGCTTTTTCCAGATCTTTTTGATGTCTTCTGCACTGCAATGGGTATTCTTAGGCATTCAGCATTTTACATGGGTAAGTATAAAGCTACAAGACAAATTCTTGAAAGTACTTGGTTAAGTGATATTTTTAATTTTGATAGATATTGCCATAGTTGTACATTAAGGTGGAAGCAATTTACCTTCTCATAAGTCAAATATGATTTTAGCAGTTGTGTTTCAGAATGATTATTCTGTGTGAAATCTGAAAGATAGACTATAGCAAGAAACAATGACATGTGAGATACTAATTTAAATGCTAATACAGTGATAGAAAAAGGCAATAAGAAGGGAGAGGAAGTAGCAATTTCTAGAAGTATTGAAGTAGTAGCATTGAGAGGATTGAGATAATGGCACCTTTGAGTGCTCTATCCATAATGGCCTTAAGTATATCTTTTACTAAATCAATCAAACTGAAGTCCCAATAATTCAAGAGAAATCCAGTCCATTACCACCTCAACCTTTGACTTCTCAGCTTCTTTTGCCAAATTCTCACTTCATTAAAGTCCTACTAAAATGAATTCCCTTTGTCAGATGTCTCCACTACTCTACATTAAGCCATTAACATGGGCTTTTCTCTCTTGAGACTTTTGGCCTTAAAGGTTAGCAAACCCCAAGTTCAAGTATTTGGCCTATATCACTGAAAGCCTAAGGAGGAAAAAAAACTGTTCTTAAATATGACTCCGTATTTAACCTCGAGATTATATCAAGTTCAGCATTAAGAATTCTACAATCCTAGAGGAGAGCTGTCCACATGATTTACGTGTAGAGAAATGTATTAATTTCTTCTGGAGAAACTGAAATTTATCAGAGAATATGAGTAGCAACTCTTGAATATTGGCTTACATATTTCACCATTGATCAATCAGTTTCCAAAATCCTTATGATGTGCATGAAATACGTTTTCTTCCTGATGCGAGAAAACCCTAACCCTATGTCACTCTTACAAATGTTACATGCCTATAAATTGGAAGAATGTAACTAAAGTTGTTTGTGATGTGATTTCTCCTGTTGGAGAATGGTAGCGCAGACAGCTAGGTTTTTTGAAAATTTTTATTCAACATTTTGGCTCAGACCTGTATTCCACTTGAGAATCTCAATTTGCCTCACTTCTTCCCAAGATGATATAACTAGCTAATTACGACATAAAAACAATCTGGAAGATGGAAAAGGCAGTGATCCCTGGAAGAGCATGTGAAAGCCTTAAACAGACATCTTACTAGCAAAGATGTCTGTGGATTATGGGTATACCAGACACTTTTATTTTAATTTAGATTCAAACTTCATGCTAATATCCCTGAAATCTAAAGCTAGCATACGCAAGGTTGAAAGAGTGGTAGAGCAAAGAAATGAAATCTAAACTAAACAAACCTGTTCTTTTAAAGCAGTCAGGAAATTTTCTGCCTTCCAATTGTTAGAGATGATTCTACTTTCAGAGAGGCTGTTTTGTTGTTCTAGGAACACCACACACTGAAAATGTGCTTTTTAATTTTGAGGATGTAAATCAGTGGTGTGACTCCAAGGAATGCAATTGCTTTGTAAGATAATATAAAGAGGCTGGCCTTGTTGCAGGCAGAGTTGCATTTCCGTAGATTGTACTTCCCTTAGAGGAATTTTTCTCCACGGATGGATTTAGAATGTGCTCTCTCTGAAAATTATAGCAAGCCGTTGGGGACATTTTTGTGAAAACAATGGCCACAAGATGTCAGCAATAGAGACCTCTAAGGACTTGAAGAAAGACCTGAAAGCTCAATTAACTCGAGCTTGGGAAAAAAAAATAAACTGTACAGTGGAAATAAATTGGGCTTGGCTAAACACTGAACTATTAGATTAGATTGTTGATTTCTCATGCTATTATTATTCAAGGCAAATAGTGTGTTTTTCAAGAGAGGGGCTGATGGAAGACTATTTTGTCCCAATAGGATTGTTCTTTAGAATAAGTTGGGCAAGATCATATGTGTGTGGTTGGAAGTGAAATTGTCCTTAAAACAGAATAGAAATGTTTATGAAAATCATTCGGGGAAAAGGTCAAACTTGGAACAGAAACTGAATCGGTGAGTCTTAGATTGGGAGAAAAGAGAAAATCTGTCTTTCCATGGGTAGTAGGATTGTCATGCTAAAGAATACTGGTTTAGGTGGGTGGCGAGCAGAGGAATTAGGAGAAATGGAAATTGGCCAATACAGTATAAAACAGGCTGGAAGCTAGGCAGGAGCTATCTTGTGAGGAGCCTCTTAATAGTAAGATCTAGTTTAGGTGTACCTTTGAGCTCTGAGATTGGCATATCTAGTACCAGTTGTAAATTACACACAAGGTTTTGCTTCTCTTCTAAAATGTTTTAAGTTTCAACTTTCTCAGTGAGAAATTAAGGACAAATTCACGCTCATACTTGAGAAGCAGGACAAGAGAGAAAAATCACAGAGACAACACATTCATTTGCTCATTTTCCACATGTTTGTCACACCTGCTACATACCAGACACTATTCTATGCAGGGAATACATGGGTGAGCAAAATAGCCTTAATAAATGAGACAATGTCTCTTACAAAGCTAACATTCTAATGTGAAGAGATGAATAATATGGAGTTCCATAAGGAGCTTAGTAAAAGCAATTTGTACAGAGAAACACCAAACTCCATGTCCTTAAAGAAAGCAGAACTGGCCGGGCGCGGTGGCTCACGCCTGTCATCCCAGCACTTTGGGAGGCCGAGGCGGGAGGATCACGAGGTCAGGAGATCGAAACACAATGAAACCCCGTCTCTACTAAAAATACAAAAATATTAGCCGGGCATGCTGTCATGCACCTGTAGTCCCAGCTACTGGGGAGGCTGAGGCAGGAGAATTGCTTGAATCTGGGAGGTGGAAGTTGCAGTGAGCCGAGATCGTGCCAATAGGTGGATAGAGAGCAAGGATCAATAGACCAGAAGCAGATGCCAAAGTGAAGTCGAAACTGAAGGCTAGGTTTGCTTTCCGGAATATATAAGTGTAGTCTAGAAATTTGCAGAAATTATTTTCGGGGGGCGGGGGGAGAACTTAGTGAAAAAAATACACACACAAAAGCACACACACATATACACATATATGCAATAAAATTAGAATGAGGCATGCCATTTTGAAATACAAATTTTGAGGGCAAATCTAAGCTATTTTGATACTTACATGAAAGTAAGCCCTTGCCATACCATTTATACTTATATTTTTAATACAATAAAATAAGTAACTTGCTCTGAATAGGTATTAATTTTTGAAGCTGATATATCTAGATTTACATATACATTGAGATATATATCTTTGTGCACCTCAAAATTAAACTCAACCTTCACAACAGGTCCCAGTTTTCATTTGGGGATTTATGTACCAAACAAACTCACATATTAATGGTGCCACAGTAAAACATGTGACCTAGGCTAAGTCCATCAGCAAATTCTGGAGTTTTTAAAAGATTTCTGAGGCTAAGATATGAGAAGCAAACATGCAGTATCATGAGCTGCTAAAAGCCATCTTCATACCATGATGGGAAAAAGCTTTAGGATGACACCAACAGATTTGAAGGCAAAGTGGAAAGTAGAGGAAGCATCTTCCTTGGGAATATCATTGACTATTGAGTCTCTAAATCAATCATTAACTGAAGACAGTGCTATCTCAAATGTTATGTAAATCAAACACTTTATTTTACTATTTAAGACTTTTATTTTTTTGACACTGGGTCTCACACTGTTGCCCTGGTTAGAGAGCAGTGGCTCAATTATAGCTCACTTAAGCCTCAAACTGCTGTATTTAAGCAATCCTCCTGCCTCAGTCTCCAGAGCAGCTGGGACTACAGCAAACAACACCATGCCCAGCCAGCTTTTTAATTTTTAAATTTTTTTAAATAGATGGGGTCTTGGTATGTTGCCAGGGCTGGTCTCAAACTTCTGGTGTCAAGTGATTCTTCAACCTGAGCCTTCCAAAGTGCTGAGATTACAGGTGTGAACCATCACACCTGGCCAAGACAATTTTAGCCATGTCTATTTATTGTTATTTCCATACCCACCCTCCCCAAAAATTATAATATAAATTTGCCTGTAAATTGGTAATTAGTTTATAGTTCATCACAGTTCAGTGACTGGAAATATTTGTAAAATGGTACAGAATTCTTATGGGAAAAATGATATACAAAATCCTCAAATCAGATCAGATGTGCATAGGGTTTAATATGTACTGTAATGCCAGTACATCTTTTATGACACAGTTGATGCTCAAGTATTTTTATATTTCCAGAAATGTAGATATGTGAAGCTTTTGTTCCAAGAAGCTTGGAGTTCTTTGCAAGCATCTCATAAATCCTCCTCATTATCTCTCTCTAAAATAGTCAGGTTATAAGTATTATTATTCATATTTAACATAAGACAAGAGCAATTTAAAACTCTTATAATTCCATTTATCTAAAAAGATAAAACTATTCACCCCAGAAAGACTAAATATAACTTGGCAGCGAGACATATTGGTCCTGAGTTGCTTTAAAGTTCAATGCAAGTAAATGCCTTTAAGTCTTTAAGCTTCTCTTTTTTCCATTTGAGAGCGCCAAAAGCTGGTCAGAAAGAAACTATCCAGTGCTCACTTTAAAATAATCTCTTATGTGCTAATTTGTGTGTCCCAGTTACACTGTTCAAACAATGGTGTCACGTTAAGACTTGATCAATATGTCATTTATGTACAAAAAAGACTAAATAAGGTTATTAAATAGAACAATGTTTTGAGATAGTATTTAATAATGTATTAAAAATAGTAAATGATAGATTTAACATTGATTCATTTGACTTTGTCTACCCATCCCACCCTCAATATTTCTTTGGACTAAAAATGCAGGTTTTGAGAGACCAGTTGTCAGAGTTAGAAACACAGTATGTGGCAAGAAAACATTTACATTAACCAGTTGAGATAATTCGTTAATTAGAAACTGCAATTATTGCTTTGCCAAGTATGAGTACATAATCGCTCTTTCCCATACTAGTCTTCTGTGAGTCTTAATCTCATTTTGTATTAATCATTAAATATCAAACTTTACCATACATTGGGATTACAGTTGGTAAATTCAAGAGAGGCACATTATCATTATTAAATGGGTATATCCCGCCCACACAGACTGTCACAAAATCTGGTGCTTTGAATTAATGAGCTTAATGGTTAAGTATTCCATGATTGCTATCAAAATAGTCAAGTGTTATTTAAGTGCCATTTTTACACAAATGAGAAATGGCATTTATTCTTTTATTCAAAAGAATAAATACATTATAAATTTACTTTTTATAAAATCCCATTAAAGGGAAGTAATGAATTTTTGTAAAGGGAGATTCTTATACAATGTTACTGGAAAATGAATCAATTTTAACTCTTAAATGCTTTCTAGATTAATATGTTATTAGGAAATTCATTTTGGTGTGCACATCTGTCACTTTAAGCTACTAATTGAAATGTCCTGGCCACAAAAAGTCACCTTAGAGAGTGCAGGGTCATGACTCAGAAAAGTCAAATACTATTTCCAGTAAATGTTCCTCCTGAAAATTAGAAAGTCTCAGGAATTAAAGGTTTTGTGATTGAAGTAAAAATTCTTGTCAATTAAGCGTCGTTTTTTGATAAAAACTAAAAATTGGTATATCTGTTCTTTTAAAAAATTACAAGCTGGGTTTTATTTATTTTCAGTTATTAATGTATTTTTATAGAGAGAGGGCCTCACTCTGTCACCTAGGCTAGAGAGCAGTGGTGCCATCATAGCTCACCGCAACCTCGAACTCTTGTGCTAAAGTAATCCTCCTGCCTCAGTCTCCAAAGCAGCTGGGACTACAGGCAAATGCCACCATGCCCAGCCAGCATTTTATTTTATTTTATTTTTTTGGACAGATTGGGTCTCACTATATTGCTAGGGATGGTCTCAAACTTGCACTGTAGCCTTGAACTCTGGAGCTCAAGTAATCCTCCCCTCAGCCTCTTGATTCGCTGGGACTACAGGTATACTGCACCATGCTAGGCTAAAAACCAGTTTTGAAACAAAAATTTCCAAATGTATTTCAGTTTATTTCTAAAATTGCTGAAAATGTTAAGGCAATAATTTAGATAGCAGGGGTCTTCAGTTTTTGGCAAAAGGAACACATTAAATACCATAACAGTCTAGTTTCAGAAGTTAGACAATGTTGAAAAATAATCAAATATTCAAAAGGACAATGTTACCGTAATCTTGATGATATATGGTTAGTGAATTACCTTAAAAAAATGCTTCTACATTTCAATGTATGGCATTAATAACATTTATCCTGAAGACTTACTAAGGATTTTCAATTTGAACTTGTCAGTGTTGCTAACACTGTGATTATACACAAAAAATAGATTGGTTAATACACAATCTAACTGAAACATTCCTAAAGTTTACTTCATAAAGGAATTTCACAATTATGTTCATCTAATGACTGTCTCATATGTGATATACGTGTGTATGCACACACACACAAAGGGTGAAGACACTTAGCAACATAATCTTCATGATAATACTCCTTATCACATCTTAGGTCATGATGTGCAGTGCAGAAATGAGATTTAGATTTGGGTAGGGATTTGAGGGAGTAGTTGAGTAGCAGGTATCATCAGGTAAGGCTCAGGTATAGAGTAGGATTTCAGGGATGAAGTGGGGGATGAAGGATAAAATGTTACAGTAAATTATAATACTTAGTGTATTGGTTCATTTGGGTTGTTATTAAGAAATACATGGGGCTGGCTAATTTGTAAGGAAAAATGATTTAATTGGCTCACAGTCTGCAGGCTGTACAAGAAGCATGAGACCGGCATCTGCTTCATTTCTGGGAACTTTTATTCATGGTGGAAGGTGAAGGGGGAGCAGACACTTCACATGGCAAAAGCAGGAGCAAGAAAGAGAGTGGCAGTGGGGGTGCCACACTTTACAACAACCAGATCTCATGAGAATGCACCACTGTGAGGACAGCACCAAGCCATGAGGGATCGGCCCCCATGACCCCACCAGGCCCCACCTCTAAAACTGGGGATTAAATCTCAACATGAGACAAATATACAAACCATATCACTTCAGGAAAGTAAACTAATACAATAAATTATAAAGTAATTCATCAACTTGCAACCAGGCACAGTGACTCATGCCTGTAATATCAGCACTTTGGGAGGCCTAGACGGGCGGATCACAAGGTCAGGAGTTCGAGACCAGCCTGGTCAATGTGGTGAAATCCCGTCTCTACTAAAAATACAAAAAATTAGCCAGGCGTGGTGGCACACACCTGTAATCCCAGCTACTCGGGAGGCTGAGGCAGGAGAATCACTTTAACCCAAGAGGCGGAGGTCACAGTGAGCTGAGATTGTGCCACTGAACTCCAGCCTCAGCAACAGAGGGAGATGCCATCAAAAAAAAAAAAAAAAAAAAAAAAGAAAGAAAGAAAAGAAAGAAAAAGAAAGTAATTCATCAACGTTAAGTTCCAAATAAGTTGCGTAGGTCTAAACCAGTAGCCTCATTCCTTAGAATTGATACTTAAGAAAAAGTATTTAAAAACCTTAGAAGGGTAGGGGAGAAACTATATCAATGAAGATGCTCTTTGTGGTGACATTGTATCTGCAGAAGTTAGAAACAATCTAAAACTACAACAATATGCAATTAGCTTATTTATTTCAGATTCACTTGATAATTTTTGTGTTAATTTTTTCAGTCAGCAGTATTTATTGAGTGCCTTCTATATTCCAGGAAACATTACAGGTGTTGGAGATGGAGTGGCAATACATTGTACATGGGTCCTATCTTGTTGGAATTAGCCATATTTCAGTCATAATCAACTATGATAATCTTGAAGACTGTACAGTATATATCACAATGGTTATGTATTTTTCAATTATTGACATTTGAAAATATATTTATATAGAAGTTGTAAACATACTGCAGAGCATTCTAAGGCATCCTTCACCCGGATACCTGCAATGATAACATTTTACATAGCCAAAGTATAATGATCAAAACCAGGAAATTGACATTGGCTTAATAATATTAACTAAATTACAGACTTCAGACATATTTCACTAGGTTTTTATGGACACACTTTGTGTGTGTGGGTGTGTGTGTCTGTGTGTATAGTTCTATATGATTGTTTCACATATGTAGATTTGTAACCACCACAAAAATCAGGATACAGTAATATTCTCTCATTCCAAACAAAACTGCCCTTGCTACAATCTTCTAGTCCCACCCTTCCCACAGCCTTAACCCTTGACTGCCACTGATGTGTTCCCCAACACTATAATTTTATTATTTCCAGAATAGTATACAAGTGGAATCATACCAAATGCAAGCTTTTGAAATTCCCTTTTACACTTATCATAATGCCCCTGAGATCCATCCAATTTGTTGCATGTCTCGAAAATGTTTTCTTTTATATTGCCAAGTCATATTATTTTGTGGGGATGAATCACAATCTGTTTACACATTCACCCATAGAACATTTAACAATTAACTTTTGATCCTATTAGAGTGATATACGTTATTAATGTCTATTTTTCAATTATACAATACGTGTTCTCCCAGCCAGCAAGGTGACTAGATCTATTAGGTGATGAATAAATATTTATTGGTTGAATCCATTTCCAGAAAAAAATATAGAAAATATATAATTACGTAGTTCATTTCTATGAAGTGATTTGTAGTAATTGATTTCATAATTTTGTTTTTCTAGAACTCTTATGTTTTAAAAAAACATGAGCTATGGAACATTATAATTAATCTTCTAATGCTACCTTATTCACTATGATACCTTTGACATTCTATTAATAATTTTCTCCAAAATCTAGGTTATATTATTTAATGATCCAATTTTTAAAAAACTCTCCATGAAGAAGGATTATTCTCCCCATACTCCAGATAAGAATACTGGAGTTCAGCAAATTAGCATACAAATTAATAAAATAAGAGACTAATTACCTCATAGAAAAATAAACAACATTAAGAAGGTGCCCAATAATTTTAAAAACTATTTATTCTAGTAAGCCAAAATATACTTATTGAAAGACCAATATTTTTTAACTATTGAACTATTAAAGTTTTGTTTTAAGTGATAAATACCCAAGACTTCTGATTCACTACTTACGGGATCCAAAGTTAGCATTAAGTTCCAGAGGAAAATTGGCTATAAATATCTTCACCAATGTGACTTAATAAATCTACTTCAAGTATTTTTTTCTGAAAAAAAGTATATGTGTGTGGGTATACATACACATATTTGTGTACACTCACACACATATACACACGTATATATTTATTTACAAAGATGTTTATGCTAATAATGAAAACCCCAAAGTTTTTAGCTCAGACATAATTTAAATACATAAAGTATAAAATAGCAATATTTATAGAATTTTACAGAGAAATTAAACTGAATTGTTTCATAATTTAGGTTATTTGTGATCCTACTTTTTTGAGACAGGGTCTTACCCTGTCCATAATTTTTTAATATTTCCTGTGTTTCACAATATAATATTGCATCTGTTTACAATAATTACATATTTTAAAATCAGAACATATATAGAAATATATATGTGTATATATACAAATATATGTAAACATATATACACAGAATATACATACAAATATATGCTTTACGTCTTTAATATCTATTCTATGCTTGAAAATCACTTCTCACTTTATATCTCAGTTGGTTTTCACGATGGCCATTTAAGAATGTCATTATTGTTCCATTTTGCTGTCAGAATACTGAGATGTAAATTGATAAGTGATCTGCCAATATCTCACAGATAATAAATGCCAAATTTAGCTCGCATAATCAAGTATTCTTTCGCAGGGTGTAGTATTCTTTTTACTGCACTCTGCTGACTGCATATGAAGTGTTACACTTCATAGGTAATAAATATATTTCACCATATTTGTTCACTATAATACTTAGACTTGCCTAAGTAGTAGTTTTAAGTATGTAGGCTTAAATTGATTATAGCAATTTAAAAAATTATTTAGTACTTGAAAAATGTAAATGGCAACACATTCATTTCCTATCAAAAGAAAGATTTCCAAGTAGCTAAATATTGAATGGAACTCTGCCATTTGTATTTCCAAGATTCAGTTGCTACGAAGGACATTGAATTTTCCTATAATGCAAGCATAGCCCAGGGGTGCTATATTTAAAACTACATTGGCATTTCTATTAAAATTCTAGCTTTTCAAAGGTTTATGCCAAAGCCATAAAAATTCTATTTGATAGAAAGGCAGAATTGAAAGTCACTGTGGAGATTGTTTCCTTTCTTTTTCATATAAAATCAGCCTACCTGCTTGTTTTCTTCGTGAAATCCAAACACTTTAACTGAACAAGAATCTTGGGTAACTGTGAGGTTGTTCAGTATACCAGCACTCTACAGATTTGAGAAAACTAAGTTAGTTGTACAGTCTGAAGGCTTGTTTATTCCAAACTCTGTGCTTGTAAATCTAAAAACTCTTTTTGTTAATAGTAATGAACTCCAGACCAAGAACATTTTTAGTCACTATGTCAACAGTTGGTATTGACTAACAAAAGAAATGATAGCTTTTCCATATTATTAATTAACTTCTATGACTTATATTTTATGTTTTGAAGGGTGACATGGAAACCTGTCCACTAACACAGGGGCATGTCAATTTAGAAATTTTGTCTTTATAATTGTTTTTCTGTCACTCAGTTAAATATGCCTTCATTGAGTCCTAGAAGTCTTTGCTTAGAATTGTTATTACTGTAGCAGATAAGCAGGAATACTGGACATAGCTCTGGTTTTTATTCCCCTTTTATTTTAGGCTCAGGGAGTACTTGTGCAGATTTGTTACATAGATAAATTATGTGTCACTGAGGTTTGGTGTGTGAATGATCCCATCACGTAGGCAGTGAGCATAGTACCTAACAGGTAAGCTTCCAGCGCATGCTCCACTCAAGCATTCTGCAGTGTCTGTTTTTCCCATCTTTGTGCCCATATTTATTCAACATTTAGCTTCCACTCATAAGTGAAAACATGCAGTATTTCATTTTCTCTTCCTGCGTTAGACTGCTTGAGACGATGGCCTCCAGCTGCATCCATGTAGTTGCAAAGGACATGGTTTCATTCTTTTTTATGTTTGCATAGTATTCCATGGTGTGTATGAACCACATTTTCTTCATCCAGTCCACCATTTATGGGCATCTTGGTTGAACCCATCATATAGTCTTTGTTATTGAATGTGATGAATATACAAGTGCATATGTCTTTTTGGTAGAACAATTCATTTTCTTTTGGGTATATACCCAGTAGAGGGATTGCTGTGTCACATAATAGTTCTATTTTAAGTTATTTGAGATATCTTCAAACTGCTTTCCACAGTGGCTGAACTGATTTACATTCCCACCAGAAGCATATAAGTATTCCCTTTTCTCTACTACCTCACTATTGTTTTCAACTTTTTAATAATAGCCATTCTGACTGGTGTGAGATGATGTCTCATTGTGGTTTTGATTTGCATTTCTCTAATGATTAGTGATAATGGACATTTTTTTTCATATATTCGTTGGCTCCCTGCATGTCTTCTTTTGAGAAGCATCTGTTCATGTTTTTTACCCATTTTTAATGGAGTTATTTGTTTTTTGTTTGTTGAACTGTTTAAGTTCCTTATGGATTCTGGATATTAGACCTTTGTCAAATGCATAGTTTGTGAATATTTTCTCCCTTTCTGTAAGTTGTCTGTTCACTCTGTTGATAGATTCTTTTGCTGTGCAGAGCTCTTTAATTAGATCGCACTTGTCAATTTTTGTTTTCTCTGTTCTTAAAGGGCTAATAATTTCCTTGGGGGAAATCAGATTAGCTCATGAAACATGCAGTTCAGATACATACTTGTAATCATTGTAAAGCATTCGCTAAAAACATAGATGAAAATCTAATAATGTTAAATACACTTTAACTAGTTATAACCTAATTTTTAAGGATTTTATGACTGAAAACAACATAAGGCAACCTAATGCATAAGGAACATTAAGAAACATGTAAAGATTTATCAAACCATATCTCAATTTTTTTAATTATAAGGTGAGAATTAGCTGTGATCAGTGTTTTTTAAACTGAAAGAGGGCTGTTATACTTCCTTTAAAGTCATGAAAAGTAGTCATGAAATTAAATAAATGGGTCACAACCAGCATTCTTCTAATAAATAAAATGGTATAGAATAGATAAAAACAGAAAACATCAAAGCATATCACATGAGGGTAAGTGCTGTTTCATGAAACATTTTTTAAAGTTATTTTGGGATGTGTCTCTCTGTGTGTGTGTATGTGTCTGTGTAATCCATCATAAGATATACTTCCTTTTGTGGGTCATCATACATAAAATTTAGATTAGGTGGACTAGTTTCATTTCATTTCTTAAATTCTGTAGTTTTGTAAACTGTCTTAGATTCCATCAGGCTGTAACAACACTATGTCACATTAAACACTAATTTCCACTGGATTTAAAACTTTCATCAGTTTAAGCAAAAAATTCATCTCTTCTAAAATCCCTGTTCTCCCAATGTGTTACTGTAGAGAATATGAAGGCTGGAGGTATCCTGCATGTGTCATGATGATTCGAGTATAATTTTTTCTACTCTGGCATTCTTTTCTAGGAATTGAACCAAGTTTGTGCTGAGACTTATTTTCAGTCCTTGAAGTTTCTGCAAGTGCTATATTTCATGCACAGTATCAGGTTGACCCTGAAGCACCAAAGCTCTGTTCCTAAGATCTCATAGTGCAGTTAATGAAATGAATTATTTAAGCTTCTAGCTTGAGCCTACTTGTTTTTGCCAGATATCAAACCTAACCCAACTGACTGGTAAGCCAAAAAATGCTGACCTATCAATTCTCTATTTTTGTCACTTCTCTCTCCTCTTCCTAAGTCCTCCTGCAAAAGATTGCCCATATTCCTCCAGCCAAAAGATAAGGGCACTTTTGTGGAGATCATTTGTCTATTTGCACTTGACCCCCAACTTCCATCCTGCCTGACTGCTGTGTGTTAGGAGACTGAGGTCAGCACATTGTATTTCTCAGACCTCCTCTGACAGCTGGCTTTTTCATGAGTACTTATCATTAGGAGAGGGAACACGAAATCAGAAAGTGGGAGGAAGAGAGAAGATTTCCGTTTCTGGTTCATCCACTTTGGTAGTTGTTGAAAATTGCTAGAAATGCAGACAGAGAGGATGATACTGGACTTCAGCGATCTGGGAAAGGCTACCTTTTCAGTGTCAGTCCTGGGCTGGTTAAGCTGTAACCTCTTTGGTGGATCAAACACCAACTACAACAGAGTTTCTAACAGAATTGCATCAGGCACAAGCTCATGGACTCTAGGTCAAGGACTTTCACAGCTTTTGATGTTTGAGTATCATATCTTTTGCCTTTTCTTTCTCTAGATAATATCACCCTTTCCCCCTTTTGATATTCCTGTCCTTTCTACATGTTTAAAGCCAGTTCTCCATATTGCATTTTCTCTAAATTAATAGTGTTGATCTATTTCTCTAACTGAACTCTGACTCAGTCCTTCAACATAAATGGGGATGGAAGACATATCACCAAAAACAGCACTATTTTGAACATCTGAGTTCCAGCTCTACTTTAGCCTATGGAATAAGAGATGAAGGCGTTTGCTTTGGGTTTATGAGTAGTCTTAGCAAAATTGTTTTTTCCTTATTGGTGCTTGAAGTAAATTAGAACATTGTTCAACAAAAATTCATTGCCTCTGATCTCCATATAGGGAGTACATTTCTATGCTCCACAGATATGGAACATAGCCATGTGATTTCCTTTGATCCATGGGATATGAGTTAAGTAACAGCAATAAAGTAGCAATCTTATGCCTTAGGGGGCATCATATGTTTCTGCCAATGCCTTGGGAATATTCTGACTGCTACCAGAAAAAACTCCTGCTTCAACTGGCTTCTTCCTCTCTCATCCATGCATGGATCAGAACTGCTCCAACACACATGCAGACTTGCAGCACAAAGCTCAGTTGCCTCCACCAAACTACAGGCCTGAGAAAATGAGAATAAAAGCTGTGTTTGTCTATGAGATTTTGAAATTGTTTGATATGCAGACAAAGCTACTTCTGTCATAGTTTTCTACCATATTTTAGCTTTTCCTAACTTATTGACCTCTCTCTATGTAATTGCTAACATAGATAATCCCTGCAATCAGTATCTGTGCAACTCTCTGACCTCGCCATCATGACCTGTTGTGACTGGCTGCGTAATATCTGGTGATTTCATTTAAAGCCATGAGAAAATGAAAATGTTATTAATTTTTCAGCACTTGCATAACACAGAAAGCAACTGGTAGGCTTGGCCAACAATTTCAAGAAATAATATTTCTCAAAAAAGACATATTTTGCTTAAGCTAAAAATGTGTTATCCTTTATTAATTTATGTATTTGTTCATTATTATTATTTCAAATGTGGAGAATATACAGAGTTTCTTGATCTCATTCTAAAGACGGACTCTAAAATATAAACAAATAAATCAACAATATAGTGCCATATGCTATTTTAGATAGGTTGATCAGTGAAGATCTTTGGCCTTTTGCCAGAGTCGTCATAAACACTAGCAGAGTTTATGTTTGTGTTATTGTTGAAATATATGTATAAACCAATAATTTCATAGATTAGTCCAGAAAAAAAATATTCTTTTTTTTATTTAGCAATAATTTTTTAAATGAGATTCTGTGCCTTGCAAAATACTTCATGATGAAAAAGTTGGTATTTATTACAATGTTACCAAAGGATATCTTTCAGAACCCAAATATAAGAACTTTAAGCAGACATATCAAATGATTGGAACTAGAAATTAGCAAATTACCTGAAGAGCTGCTTTCTCCATTTCTCTCTTTTCTGAAGCTGCATTTCCTCTGCTCTTTACTTTGCTTGATGAATATCTAATGTATTCCTTACACTGCAAAATAACTTTCTCTAATTGCCCATGACCCAGTGTGGCCACTTTAGCCCCAGATTCATAGGTATTACACAAAGATAACTGATAACATTCTCCAATTCCAAATTCTTAGTAAGGGGAATCTTATTAACCTTTACTGAGAGCCCAAGCTCAAAACTTCTCTAGGTCAGTGATTCTCAAAGTGCAATTTTTGTACCTATAAGAGTAGCAACACCTGATAATGTGTTAAAGATGCAAATTCACAGGCCCAGCCCCAGACCTACTGAATTGGAACCTCCAGGGTGGCTGTCAGAAATCTGTGTCTCAAGCCTTTCAGGTGATTCTAATGCATGCTAAACTTTGAGGACCACTGCTCTAGGTCATGCCTCTAGTACTAATGAAAATATATGAAAGTAGATCACTCAGTTCATATAAAACTACTCACTTTTATGAATCATGGGGTAGGGCTGGGATGGATTTTGAAGAAATTTATTTTAAATGGAACAGGGAAGTATGGAATAGAAAATAAATTGTTAACCTCCTTAGTACATCTAGGAGCCTTCTCATCTTTTATTCCATTAGGGAAATTAAGCATAGATTGCCTCCCATCCAAGATTGGAATTTTTGTTAATAAAAATTACTTCTACTAAGTATAAGAAATTTATTTTTTATATACGAATAAGTAATAAATTAGAACACACAGGAAATATGTGTTTAATTTTTTTCCAGAGGAATCATATCCAAAGACATAGGAAAGCATTTTACTCACAAGACCCCTCATAAAAAGTAGAGTGTTTGAATTTATCTTATATTGTGTTTTGGATTTTAAAATAGTATAAATATTGTTTTTAGAGCAATTTGATAGCTAAATAACTCCATGAGAATCCCAGCACAATATGGTTCATAAATACTGGATAAAGCTATGTGATGTTCATAAAGTCTTTTCTCTGACATCCTTACATGCTATGTTAGTATTAAATTCATAAAGGCAGCAATGAGTTTTAAAGCATTGCTTGTTCAGAATATCTTCCAGTAAAATAAAGGTCTTGGTATTAGAGTACATCATAGTAGGAGAAGAGAAATTTCTGGTGATTTAATAACCACTATTTACTCTGAAGAAGTAGGAATCAAATAAAGTCCTCATCATCTTAATGCTGTCCCAGGCACTGAATAAAGATAACTACAGGATGTGCCCTTTGTCCTTCAAGAGATTACAATCTGAGAACATTTATTTTGCCTTAAAGAAACTGATTTAAGCAACCTAGCACAGAGAAGTCACACACAGAGTTCCCAGGCAGTTAAAAAGTCGGTGAAACAGAAATGGAAGAGACAGGACTCATTTCATATACATGGAAATAGAAAACTTTTAAGAGTATGAAGACTTGATCTTTTCACTTGTGTTAAATACTCATAAGGTACAAAATAACTTCCTTGATTTCTGTTCAAAATTTTCCCGCTGCAGTTCACTATCTTTGCTTCTCTTCTTCCTCTCTCAACGATAAACTGCTAAAGTAAACCATAGAAAGTGAGACAAAAATGTATTTGTTCTGGGAATATTACAGCCAAATGAAACACATTATTGAGAGCAGATGCATGCAAAAGACAATGTAGAGTGAACAATGTACGTCATGGTGGAGACAGAGAGAAACAGCGAAACAAGACCTGGACATGACCTCAATAGAGACATATTAAGATGTTTAATGAAGGCATGCTTGCCAAAACCTAAATATTGAAACAAACAGAAATCCTAACACTACAAAAACAATTAAATCTAGTTTGTTCATTTGATGGAATAATACACAACAGCTATAAGTCTTAAACTAGACCTGCAGGCATACCTCAGAGATATTGTGGGTTCGGTTCCAAATCATTGCAATATAGTGAGTTATACATATTTTTTGTTTCCCAGTACATAAAAAAGTTACATTTGTACTGTATTGCAGTATATTAAGTGTGCAAAATTATGTCTAAAAAATGCGCACATTAATTTTAAAATATTTTATTGCTAAAAAATGCTTACTATCATCTGAGCCCTTCAGCGAGTTGTAATCTTTTTGCTGGCAAAGATCTTGCTTCATTGTTGATGGCTGCTGACTGATCAGGTGCTAGTTGCTAACGGTTGGGATAGCTGTGGCAATTTCTTAAAATAAGACAACACAGTGGGAGGATCACTTGAGCCTGGGAGGTTGAGGATGCAGTGAGCCATGATTGTGCTCTGCATTCCAGCCTGGGCAAAAGAGCACAACCCTATCACTAAGAAAAGAAAAGAAAATATGAAATAAAATAAAACTAAGACTGCAATACCATATCGACTGACTCTTCCTTTCACAAGAGATTTCTCTGTAGCATATGATGCTGTTTGATAGCATTTTACCCACAGTAGAACTTCTTTTAAAATTGTTTCCTAACTAAGTTTACAGACTATTCTAAATCTATTGACATTTCAACACTGTTCACAGCATCTTGACCAGGAGTAGATTCTGTATCAAGAAATCACTTTCTCTGCTCATCCTTAAATAGTAATTCCTCATCCATTTAGGTTTATCATGAGATTGCAGCAATTCAGTCACATCTTCAGGCTCCACTTTTAGTTCTAGTCTCTTGCTATTTCCACCACACCTACAGTTACTTCCTCCACTTGAACTTCTCAAAGTCATTCATGATGCTTCAAATTGACTTCTTCGAAACTCCCATTAATGTTGTTATTTTGACCTCAACCCACAAATCATGTTCATAATGGCATGTAGGATGGTGAATCTTTTCCAGAAGGTTTTCAAATTACTTTGCCTGGTCCATCAGAGAAATCACTGTCTATGGCACATATTGCCTTGCAAAATGTATTTCTTTTTTATTTCTTTTTTTTTGAGATGGAGTCTTGCTCTGTAGCCCAGGCTGGAGTGCAGTGGCGAAATCTCCGCTCACTGCAAGCTCTGCCTCCTAGGTTCATGCCATTCTCCTGCCTCAGCCTCCCGAGTAGCTGGGACTACAGGCGACCGCCACCACGCCTGGCTAATTTTTTTTTTATTTTTAGTAGAGACGGGGTTTCACCATGTTAGCCAGGATGGTCTCGATCTCCTGACCTCATGATCCACCCACCTCGGCCTCCCAGAGTGCTGCAATTACAGGCATGAGCCACCAAGCCGGGCCACAAAAATGTAGTTCTTAAATAATAAAACTTGAAAGTCAAAATTACTCCTTGATGGTTGCAGGTACTTCCTTTTGTGGAAAAAAAAAAATTACTCCTTGATCCGTGGACTGCAGAATGGTTATATTAGCATGCATGAAAACATGCATGTCTCTTGAATCTCCTTGTGCATCTCTGTCAAAGACTTTGGATGACCAAGTGCATGTCAATGAGCAGTAATATTTTGACAGCAATCTTTAGTGCTCAACAGTGGACTTGAAATATTCTGTAAACCATGCTGTAAACAGATGTGCTGTCATGCAAGCTTTGTTGTTTAATTTATAGAGCACAGGTAGAGTAGGTTTAGCACAATTCTTGAGGGCCCTAGAATTTTTACAATGGTAAATGAGCATTGGCTTGGACTTAAAGTCATCAACTGCATTAACCTCTAACAAGAGAGTCAGCCTATCCTTGAAATTTTGAAACCAGGTATTGACTTCTCCCCTTTAGCTATGAAAGTCTTACATGGCAACTTCTTCCACTAGAAGTTTATTTCATCCACATTGAAATTCTGTTTTTTTTAGTATAGCCGCTTTCATCAATTATCTTATCTAGGTCTTCTGGATAACTTCTGGCAGCTTCTACATCAACACTTCCCTCACCTTGCACTTCTGTGTTATGGAGATGGCGTCTTTCCTTAAACCTCATGACCCAACCTCTGCTAGGTTCAAACTTTTCTTCTGCAACTTGCTCACCTCTCTCAGCCTTCATAGAATTGAAGAGAGTTAGGGCCTTGCTCGGGATTCAGCTTTGGCTTAAAGGAATGTTGTGGGTTTCTTGTCCAGACCGCTAAAAATTTCTCCATATCAGCAAGAAGGCTGTTGGCTTTCTGTCTTTCCTGTGTTCACTGGAGTAGCACTTCTAATTTCCTTAAAGAAAATGTTTCCTTTGCATTCACAGCTTAGCTAATGTTGATGCGAGAGATCTAGCTTTCTGCCTGTCTCTGCTTCCAACGTGCCTTCCTCACTTAGCTTAATTATTTCTGGCTTTTTATTTCTGGCTTTTTATGTAAAGTAAGAGACAAGCAACTCTTCCTTTCACTTAGACACTTGGAGGCCATTGTAGGATTCTACTTGGCCTAATTTCAACATTCTTGTCTCAGTGAATAGGGCAACCTGAGGAGAGGGAGAGAGACAGGAGAGTGGCCAATGGCTGGAACAGTCAGAACACACACAACATTTGTTGATTAAGTTCACCATTTCATATGGGTATGTTTTGTGGCACCCCAAAACAATTATAAGAGTGACATGAAAGATCACTGATCACAGATCACTCTAATAGATAATAATAAGTTAAAATGGAAATACGGAGAGAATTACTAAAATGTGACAGAGACATGAAGTGAGCACATGTTGCTGGAAAATAGCACTCTTAAACGTGCTCAAACCTTCATATTGTAAAAAGCACAATGTTTGCAAAGTACAATAAAGTGGCATGCAATAAAAAGTGTAAGACTGTATATGTGTTAGCATAGGCAGATTGAAAACATATTTGAGTGGAAAAAAAGAAAATTATAAAACGAAACACACACAATACTCTTAAATATGTAAAAATAAAAACCTGCACTAAAACTTATATAAATTTTCTTGCACATATTTGGAGATATAAACTGTCTTTGTGTTTTCCCCTAAGGGAATGCACACAAGTCAGGCAAGGATGGGGAGAGTGGAAGATAGTTGTCAAGGGACTCAACCTTCCAATCTCATATTCTCATTATTTAAAAGACCAAGGCAATAAAGTATTGCTTGTGTAATAAAAATTTGAAAAATGAAAATAAAAGTAAATAAGGCTTAGGAGGCATTTTCAGGAAAGCAAAAGTTTGAATCACACACTCAGGCTGGACTCTAAATGTAATGCATGGTATCTCTTCATGGAAATAGAAGCACTGGATTATCATAGTATGAAACATGCAAATAATTGCTCTTCTTTTGAGTCTATGTTCACCTACTTCTTAGAGTTTGATCTATGCCCCCAAGGAAAGTATATGCTTAGCCTGGCAGGATGAATTCACTTGTTAGCTGAGTACTGGATACTTACTGTGCACCACTCTCTGCTCTGCATAATGGGAATACAACAGTAAACAAAACAACAGAATCTTTCCCTGTGAAACTTATATTGTAGTGTAATATGTAAAAATGTTAGATGGTTGTAAATGATATGAAAAATACAACAGAAGGGAAAATATAAAATTTGAGGGAGTTATTTGGAATGAAATGTAAGCACAAGGATTATTAAGTTGTTACAGGTTTTGAATCATACTCTGAGTTAAATGAGAAACAGTTGCCGAGTTTTAGGCAAAAAAATTATTAGTACCTCTTTGGATGCTGTGTTGAGAATAGAGCAAAACGGAGCCAGGGTAGAAATGGTAAGAACTGTTAGATTACTACAGTAATCCAGACAATAGAATATGGTGCTTTGGACCAGTGTAGTAGCAGAGGGATGATGAGAAATGTTCAAATCAAGATGTGTTTTGAGTGTAAACTCCATAGGATTTGCTGTAGGATATCCTATGGATTTCACAGGGATACTTTACTCCAGAGAATTTAGTTATATTAGTACAAATAAGCAATTTGAAGTTTTAGAGCTAAGCATCAAGGTCTGTATTAATTTAACTTATGGAACAAAAAGAAAAACTAGAATATGTGGAAATTTTATTTTGATCCTAAAATGAATGTCTTTTTATTAAAAAAAAAAGCTAATGCATTAATATAACATTTTGGACTTTGATTTTAAGGCTTGACCATAAATTATAAGAACTTAAGCAGAGCCTCCTGTTGAATTAGTGATACTTGAATGGTCTCACTATGTTATTGTGTTTCCTCACTCATGAGACACAGATTTTTTTCTCATTTTAACATCTTTGAAATTTGATGTGTGTTGAAATCAATAGTGTTTCCCAACAGCAATCAGCCAGTGAGGATAATTCCATTACTTATGTATGGGCAACCATCAAAATGCCAGATAAAACTTGCAGAAAATGTAGCAGTGGCTTGTAGGAAAGCCCAGAAATAATTCTGGAGAGTTCTTTTAAACTCTTAGAAACTATGAGTAAAGAAATTGAATCAGATAGTATTTAGTAAAATTCCTGATGTGGTATTTAAAAGTAGGCTAGATCATCATAATTACAAAGTTGTCTTAAGAATCCATTACTAAAGCATTCCTCTATATATGATTTTAGGAAATACTATATTATCAGTGTTTTTGAAGATCATATCAATTGCTGAATTGAAAAATTACTCAGAAAATTTGTAGTCTAATTATGTAAGATTTACAGAAACAACTCAACCTGTTTTTTATTCTTGATAAAAATATACCCTTTAAAAAGCTCTTTTAGTATACACATATAAAATACAAATGTAAGGGACAATAAGCATTGAATTTTAGTTTCATTGGAAGCATCTTTTTTAGAAGTAACACTGCATCCTAGAGTGAATGGTGCTTCAGAGTCAGGAAGTATACTATGCGCTTTAAAGTAATCTTTTTTTTTTTTTATCAGAAGTAAGATCAAGTTAGCTTTAGAGACCGTAATGGCATAGGAAGTGCATTGAGTCATAATTAAGAGGTCTAGCCATGACATTAACTTGCAGGGAAACATTAGGTGACACCAAAATGTTTATGTTACTGGTCTCTAATGCAAAAATGAAAACAATTGATTAGGAAATACATTATCTGGTAGAAATCATTCTGTAAATGCACTTAGTGTTCCAAACATGTTTGTGGATTTTTTGCATGGCTCCTTATATACAAAATAGTAATCTGCATGGCACATAGCGTTTAGTAATCATTTTACCAGGGATATGGCAATGAAGTTCAAAATAGCAACTTTTGAATTAACTATCTAGAAAAGCTCAAATATATAGCATAACCTCTTAAGTCAGTGAAGCTATCTCTTGAGGAACCAGAGATAATATAATTGTTTTGGAAAATACAAAAACAAATAAATAAGTCCATCTGTTTCTTTGATAATAGAAAAATAAGTACAATTAAGTGGAAACTGTGAGCCAAGTGTCGTTTTTCTGACCACCACATATTAAGTAACATCCTAGTCACTCTCTGTCATCTGCTTCTGCCAGTGACCTACTCCTGTGGTCATAGCATGCATTATATTAGCATTTTAAATTATCTCTTTACTTTGTATGGTCATTCTGTCTCTCAAGAGCATAGTATCTATAAGAACAAAAACTGGTCAGGTTTCTTCACTGCTATATGTTTGGCTTTTAGGAAGTGCCTGAGATACAAGAAGTTTCCAATGAATATTTGTGGTATGAATGAAAAAATGTGGTGTTTGAAAAGAGCTTTGAGTAAAAATCTAAGTACAATATAAATGTAAGAATGTTGTTAAGAATGAGAAAGGGAAGGCATGAATCTTAGCCTATATTTTCAAAGGTACACAGTATATGTGCAAGTACATAAGTGGCTTTGTTCCCACATCAGTATATATGTACTGGTATATATACTGTATACATACATATACAGTATATATGTACTGGTATATATCGGTATATATGTACATATATACATATATACACATAAATATATATATACATAAATATATATATTATATATATATTATATATATTATATATATTTTATATATATTATATCTATTTTATATATATTATATATATTTTATATATGTTATATATATTTTATATATATTATATCTATTTTATATATATTATATATATTTTATATATATTATATATTTTATATATTATATAATATATATTATATATTATATATATATTATATATATTATATATATTATATATATATTTTATATATTTTATATATGGAGAGAGAGAGAGAGTATATATACTGATATGGGAACAATCCCACTTATCTGTGATGTCCAAGGAGAGAGGTGTTTTCAATCTAAAGGATAAGGCAAGGGTTAAGAAAATCAAAATTGATCTTTCTCTTGTTTTCTGTCGCACCCTGACATACTTTAAGATAAATTTTAATGTCATATATTCTATGACATGGAACAATTTGGTGATGGCTTTAGGAAGAATTTTGAGAGTAATTTTTATATCATACTTACTGAAACTTAAATTACCCTGTTGTCTTTTGAATTGCTATAGTTCTATATTTCTATTATAAAATCACAAAAAGAGAGTTTTTTACTGCTTTGAGGTTTTTCCTGTTGCTTAAATTTAGAATACAGGTTTTAGTTATGAGTAAAATTATTTATCTATTTTCTAAACACTTTAACTTGAAGAAGTTGCTATTTAACCTTTTTCTTTAGATGTATAGCTCTTCATCAACCATCTGTGAAATATTTATTAATAATTTTATATGCCTTTGTATTTGTAGTCATGCTTGACCTTAAGAAAAACACTTTTGCAAATAGTAGTTAGTGAATAAATAGTATACACACATTGACATTTAGATAAACCCATCTTTGAAGGACTTTTTTTTGGCAATAACTACTGGGTAAGTGTACTTCACTTCTGGATATATAACTAAGCACAGTTACAGAACTGATCAAATTTTTAGTTGTTAAATAACCATTTTTAATTTCTCTCACTTTTAATGCAGAGAGGGCATTAAAAATGCCTGTCAGTTAATATTTAGAATTTTCAAAATTTGATCTCATCTCAAGTTCTAAGATTACTTCCAGTGAGATAAATAGTACTACACTAAGCATGTTCTACAATAATTTTAAAAAAGATGAATGTTCCCTTTCTTGTCTCTTTCTCTAAGTGTAAATTATTCAGGCCATAATAATATTACTAAGAACTAATACTTTTATGTCCTAATTACATGTCTCTAAACACTAAATATGTAATCACATGTAACTAAAGCACTACTTACTCTATTTATATCACTTCATTTAATCTCAAACAATCCCATGAGGAAGGTAATATTTTAGAATCTAGGAAAAATAATATGGAGAGGTTAAGTATCATTCCCCAGATTAAGAAACTTTAAATTCAGATCTTTCCAACTCTACTCCCAAATCTTAACCATGATGCTATAAAGAAGTAGCATGCAATAACAAGATACAACTTTATAAATTATAGAATAATTTTGTTATAGTGGAAATGTCAATGGCTGATTAAAATGTATTTCTATTGTTATTCCTAACAGTCCTATGTCTTAAAAAATCTGACTTGAGAGGATTGAACCTGATCTATATTTGAGAAAATACTGAGGTATATCTGCTACCATGCTAAACAAATCTGTAAACTGAATAAGGTGATCTCCATTATATCTTTATATGTTTGTTTAATTCTAAGTAAAATAACACACTCTGTCATTAACATAATATAATTTGGCTCAAATACATTAGCATAGATGATTCCTTTGACCCATACAGGCATTTTTAAATTATTAGTCATTTGTCTTGTAACTAGTCATACTAAACATATTTGAATATAAAATTCATTCAAATTAAGCTACAGAACATCTTCATAGTCTTACCTATAGATAACATTTACAGGTAATAAATATTAAATATATATTTTTAATAAATGGACAACAGTATTAAGAACAGAAAAGCCATTGTTCACAAAAAGACATAAGGCATACCTAGTTACGAAATATTTACTTGTTTGCCCTGCAGTTGTCTTAAAATGAATTTGTAATGTGTGATAGGCTGAATAGTAGCCCCTCAAAGATGTCCATGTCCTAATCCCAATCCCTGGAACCTGTGAATGTGTTACCCTGCATGAAAAAAGGAACTTTACAGATGTGATTAGGTCAAGGATCTTGAGGTATGGAGATTACATTGAATTGTAAGAGAGAGGAGGCAGAAAGAACAAAGTCAGTAAAAGGAGATGTGATAATGGAATTAAGGGTTGGAATGATGCACTTTGAAGACACAAGAAGGGGCCAGAGATCAAAGAATGCAGTCAACCTGTAAGTACAGGAAAAGAAAATGGGATTCTCCCCTGAAGCTTCCAGAAAAAACATAGCCTTACCAACACCTTAGTTTTAGACTTCTGACTTCCAGAATTTTAAGAGAATAAATTCATGTCATTCTACATCACTAAATTTGAGATAATTTCTTGTAGCAGTATTAGAAAACTAGTAAATCATGGTTGTTAAATAGGACTTCTCAGAGTTGCACCTCTGGCCAAGATTTGCCATCACACCAGAGATAATCAAACCAAATAAAGCAAAACAAAAATGAGCAAACAAAAACACATGAAAAACAGTTTTCAAAGTACTGGACATCAAATCATGAAAGACAGTCATTTCTTCCGGGCAAATGAAATGAGTAAACATATGAATTGAGCCGTATAATTTTCCTAGTTTGCTGTCTTCAGAGAAATTTCAGGCCATGGCACAGTAAGGAGGAAACTTGGTATAACATGGAGAACTCACTGAGTTGAGGAGACAGAGCTAAGAATCTGAAAAGAACATGGCAGCAAGATTTCACAGAACAGAGTATCTGAAAAGTGAGAATAGCTTCTCAGACATAGAGCTGTGGGAGAGCTGCAATGAGGAAACTGAGGCTGGGGAAATGCCAACCATTAATTAGAATGAATATGGCTTGAAACACACACAGCTGGGAACTGTGTCCAACTCTTCCAGACACACTGGATAAACTCATAATACATGCGATAGAGAACTCAGAAAGTTTATCTCGGTAGTTGGGAATATATACCTATGAAGTGAGCACTGCTCAAGGCACAACTAATAAATTTTAAGAGCAACACCTAAAAGGACCAAACTTCTTACCAGGTAACTTCTCTGAGTCCCCAAAGCTCAATGAGCTATCACTACGTATCTATTAGAATGGCTAACATAAAAAGTAGTGAAAACACCAAATGTTGGTGAAGATACACAGAAATTGCTGGTGGAAATGTAAAATGTTAATGGCCATTCTGGAAAACAGTTAAACAGTTTCTGAAAAAATTAAATATGTAGCTGCCATACAACCTAGCAACTGCATTTCTGAATATCTCAGCAATGTGAAGACTAATGTTCACACAAAGCTTTTATGTTAATGTTTATAGCAGTTTTATTAATAATAGGCACAAACTGGAAATAACCTATATGCCTCTTGCTGAGTGAATAAACAAATTGTGGCACATTTGCACCATGGAATGCTACTTAACAATAAAAAGAATAAGCTGTTGATATACACAAGAACTTGAATGAATCTCCAGAGAATTATGCTGAGTGAAAACATCCAATCCCAAAAAGTTGCGTACTGTATGATTCCATTTAAAGAACATTCGAGGCTGGGTGTGGGGGCTCACGCCTGTTATCGCAGCACTTTGGGAGGCCGAGGGAGGTGGATCACGAGGTCAGGAGATTGAGACTATCCTGGCCAACGTGCTGAAACCCCATCTCTACTAAAAATACAAAAAATTAGCTGGGCGTGGTGGCAGGCACCTGTAGTCCCAGCTACTGGGGAGGCTGAGGCAAGAGAATGGCATGAACCCGGGAGGCGGAGCTTGCAGTGGGCCAAGATCACGCCACTGCACTCCAGCCTGGGTGACAGAGCGAAACTCTGTCTCAAAAAAAAAAAAAAAAAAAAACAAAAACAAAATTCGAACATTATTGAAATAACAAAATGTCAGACATAGAGATCAGATTAGTGGTTTCCAGTGGTAAAGAAGTGGGTGGAGTGAAGTGGATGTGGATGCAAAAAAACAACATGAAGAATCTGTGTGGTGATGAAGAATCTTTCTGCCAGGCCCAGCTGCCTGCCCCAGCACAGGCCTTCCCCCAGGCACCCTGGCCTCCACTGCCAGGACACACTTGTTTGAGGCCTGGTTTCCACCACGGCTGCCACGCTGATTCTCCGTTCCGCACATCGTGTCCTATCAAAATGCATGATGGTACCACTCCTTGTGTTTAAAAGAGCCAGTTATTTTGTCAGGCAGTGATGACTGCCTGCTGAACAGAAAAGTAGACCCCGTTGCCTCTGCTCTCAGGGTGTTCATAGTATAGTGGGGCTGGCACACAGGAACGAGGGGTGTATCTTGAGTTCTGTATCTTGGCTCTTTCAATGTCAATATCCTGGTTGGCATATTTTCCTGTACTTTTGCAATATGTTAGCATTGGAAGAGTCTCAATAAGAATGCACAGAATCTCTCAACATTACTTCTTACAACTTCATGTGAATCTACAATTATCTTAAAATAAAAAGTTTAATTATAAAAAGATAACTGGCCAATTAAATCAAAATAGAAATAGATTTTGAAGTTTATAACATATATTTATAACATACGTATTTGTATATACATGTACATATATGTACATATATTTATAACATATGTATAAATACAATAGATGCCAACAGGGCAAATGGAAATATACAATTTAAAGTTTCTTATTCTATAGGTGAAATTGATAGCATCAGCTGAAGACAGACTGTGATAAGTTATAGATATGAACTATAAATCCTAAAGTAACTATAAAAAAACAAAAACTTATAGCCGATAATTACCAAAGGAGATAAAGCACAATCTTAAAAACAATTATTTCCCAAAAAGTGAGAAATGGAAAAATAGGGGATAAAGAACACAAGGGACAAAGTGAAAACATCAAGATAATAGACTTGAACATAACCACGTCAATTTTACATTAATTGTATATAGTCTAAATGCTCTTTCAAGACACTGTTAAGCAAATTAATTTTTTTCACTTGTAAAATCTATTTTAATTCAATTTTATTTTTCACGTTCCAGGGTATATGTGCAGGATATGCAGGTTTGTTATGTAGGAAAATGTGTGCCATAGTGGTTTGCTGCACCTATCAACCCATCACCTAGGTATTAAGCCCCACATGAATTAGCTGTTTTTCCTGATGTTCTCCCTCTCCACACCTCCTCCTAACAGGCCCCAGTGTGTGTTGTTCCCCTCCCTGTGTCCATGTGTTCTCATCGTTCAACTTGAGAACATGCAATATTTGGTTTCCTGTTCCTGTGTTAGTTTGCTGAGGATGATGGCTTCCGGCTTCACCCATGTCCCTGGAACGAACATGATCTCGTTCCTTTTTATGGCTGCATAGAATTCTATGGTGTATAAGTGCCACATTTTCTTTATCTGATCTATAATTGATGGGCATTTGGGTTGATTCCATGTCTTTGCCATTGCAAATAGGGGGATGAACATACACATGGATGTATCTTTATAATAGAATAATTTATATTCCTTTGGGTATATACTCATTAATGAGATTGCTGAGTCAATGGTATTTCTGCCTCCAGATCTTTGAGAAATCGCCATACTGTCTTCAACAATGGTTGAACTAATTTACATTCCCACCAACAGTTTAAAAAGGTTCTTATTTCTTCACAACTTGCACAGCATCTGTTGTTTCTTGACTTTTTAATAATCGTCATTCTGACTGAAGTGAGATCATATCTCATTGTGATTTTGATTTAAATTCCTCTAATGATAAGTGATGTTGAGCTTTCTTTCATATGTTTGTTGACTGCATGAATGTCTACTTTTGAGAAGTTTCTGTTCATGTCGTTTGTCCACTTTTTAATGGTTTTTCTTCCTTGTAAATTTGTTTATGTTCCTTGTAGACTCTGGATTTTAGATCTTTGTCACATGGATACATTGCAAAAATTTTCTTCCATCCTATAGGTTGCCTGTTCACTCTGATGATAATTCATTCTGCTGTGCAGAAGCTCTTTAGTTTAATTAGATTCCATTTGTCAATTTTTGTTTTAGTTGCAATTGCTTTGGACATTTTTGTCATGAAATCTTTGCCTGTACCTATGTCTTGAATGGTATTGCCTATATTTTCTTCTATGGTTTTTATAGTTTTGGGTTTTATATTTAAGTCTTTAATCCATCTAGAGTTAATTTTTGCACAAGATGTAAGGAAGGGCTCCAGTTTTAATATTCTGCGTATGGCTAGCCAGTTCACCCAGCAACATTTATTAAACAGGGAATCCTTTCCACATTGCTTGTTTTAGTATGGTTTGTCAAAGATCAGACAGCTGTAGATGTGTGGTGTTATTTCTGAGTTCTCTATTGTTTTCCATTGGTCAATGTGTCTGTTTCTGTACCAGTATCATGCTGTTTTGGTTACTGTAGTCTTGCACTATACTTTGAAGTCGGGTAGTGTGATACCAAAGCTTTGTTCTTTTTACTTAGGATCGTCTTGGTTATATGGGTTCTTTTTTTGGTTCCATATGAATTTTAAGTAGTTTTTTTTAATCTGAGAGGAATGTCAATGGTAGTTTAGTGGGAATAGGATTTAATATGTAAATTACTTTAGGCAGTATGGCCATTTTCACGATTTGATTCTTCCTATCCATGAGCATGGAATGTTTTTCTATTTGTTCATATCCTCTCTGATATCCTTGAGCAGTTGTTTGTAGTTCTCCTTGAAGAGGTCCTTCACTTCCCTTGTTAGCTGTATTCCTAGATATTTTATTCTCTTTGTAGCAGTTGTGAATGTGAGTTCATTCATGATTTGGCTCTCTGCTTGTCTGTTGTTGATATATAGGAATGCTAGTGATTTTTGCACATTGATTTTGTATCCTGAGACTTTGCTAAAGTTGCTTATCAGCTTAAGAAGCTTTTGGGCTGAGACAAAGGAGTTTTCTAGATATGGGATTGTGTCATCTGCAAACAAAGGCAATATGACTTGCTTTCTTCCTATTTTAATACCCTGTATTTTTTTCTCTTGCCTGATTGCCCTGGCAGAACTTCCAATACTATGTTGCATAGGAGTAGTGAGAGAGAGCATCCTTGGTTTGTGCCAGTTTTCAAGGGGAATGCTTCCATTCAGTGTGATATTGGCTGTGGGTTTGTCATATGTGGCTCTTATTATTTTGAAGTGTGTTCCTTCAATACCTAGTTTATTGAGAGTTTTTAACATGAAGGGATGTTGAATTTTATCAAAAGCCTTTTCTGCATCTATTGAGATAATCTTGTGGTTTTCATCTTTAGTTCTGCTTATGTGATGAATCACATTTATTGATTTGTGTATATTGAACCAATATAGCATCTCTGGGAGGAAGCCAACTTGATCATGGTAGATAAGCTTTTGGATGTGCTGCTGGATTCAGTTTGCCATTGTTTTATTAAGGATTTTTGCATCAGTGTTCATCAGAGATATGGGCCTGAAGTTTTGGTGTATTTTTTGTTGTTGTATCTTTTCTAGGTTTTGATATCAGGATAATGGTGGCTTCATAAAATGAGATAGGGAGGAGTCCCTCCTTTTCAACTGTTTGGAAGACTTTCAGAAGAAATAGTACCAGCTCCTCTTTGTACCTCTGGTAGAATTGAGCTGTAAATCCATCTGGTCCTGGGCTTTTTTTTTTGCTTGTAGACTATTTATTACTGCCTCAATTTCAAATCTCATTATTGGTCTATTCAGAGATTCAACTTCTTCCTGGTTCAGTCTTGGGACAGGGCATGTGTCCAGGAATTTATCCATTTCTTCTAGATTTTCTAGTTTATTTGCATAGAGGTGTTTATTGTATTCTCTGATGATTGTTTGTATTTCTGTAGGGTGAGTGGTGATATACCCTTTATCATTTGATTGATTGTGTCTATCATTGTTTTAAATGAGGCACAGACTGGAAAAAAATATTTGTAAAGCATATTTTATTTCTTTTAATGTTTATTTTGTTTTGTTTTTCAGAGGGAGGTCTCTGTTGCCCAGGCTAGAGTGCAGTGGTACAATCATAGCTCACTGCAACCTCAAGCTCCTGGGTTCAAGCAATCTTCCTGTGTCAATCTACCAAGTAGCCAGGACTACAGGTATGTGCCAGCATGCCCAGCTAATTTTATTTTATATCTTGTAGAGATGGAGTCTCACTGTGTTTCCCAGGCTAGTCTTGAACTCCTAACCTCAAGTGATCTGTCTCAGCCTCTCAGAGAATTCGGATTTTAGGTGTGACCCATCTCACCCAGCCTGCAAAGCACATTTTATATAAAGCATATATTTTGAACTGTTAAAACTCAATAATAAGAAATTTAAAATTTAAGGAAATGTGCAAAGATTTGAACACTTCTCCAAACAAGATGGCATATATGCACATGAAAGATGCCCAACATCATTAGTCATTAGGGAAATGCATGTTCAAATCATAATGAGATAACACTAAAAGTGTATTAGAGTGCCTAAAATTTAAAAAGACTGAACATGACAAACATTTGAGAGGATTGGGAGTTTCATACCCTGCTGGTGGGAATGGAAAATGGTACAACCATTTTGAGAAACAATGGCATTTTTTTTAAAGGTGAATATACACTTACTATATGACTCAGACATTCTGCACTTACGTGTTTACAAGAAAAGTGAAAACATATGTTCATACAGAGACTTGTATATGAGTGTTCATGATAACTATCTTGTAATACCCAAAAACTGGGAAGAATCCAAATGCCTACCAAAGAAGAATGGATAAACACGTTGTGTTACATCCATACAATGAAACAGCACTCAGCAATAACAGGGATGACCCATTGGTACACACAACAATATGAGTAATCTCAAAACATTATGCTTTATGAAATAAGCCAGACAAAAACATAGGCTTACTGTATAATTCCATTTACATAGTGCAAAATGATGGATCTACAGTGACAAAAAAGCAGACAGTGGAGAGAACAAGGTACAGAGGGGCAGGAGGGAAGCATTAGACGTGTGCGTGAGAAAACTTTTAGGGATGATGGATTTGTTTATTGCTTGGTTATGATTGTAACGGTTGCACATGTGTATATGCAGGTCAATTTTTTTCAAATTATAAACTATAATTGTGATTCATTACGTGAAAAAAATGAAGTTTTAAAAATCCCATTTACAATACCATTAGAAAACAAAAATAAATAATGCATTTAATGAGATGTGCATAATGTCTGCATAGAAAACTCAAAAAATCTTCAGAAAGAAATTAAAGAAGAGCTAGATAAGGAAAAGGATTTACCTTATTCATAGATTGAAAGCCTCAATATCTTTAAGCTCTCAGTGCCTCTCAAGTTAATCTATAGATTCAGTGCTATCTCAATCAAAATCCTAGCAGGATTTTTGGGGGATAAAAATTGACAAGTTGGAAGGTGCTAGAGTAACTGCATATTCATATGGGGGGGAAATGGATCTTTCTCTCCATCTCACACAATACAGAAAAAAATGCATAGACAAATTCATAGAGACAGAAAGTAGAACAGTGGTTATCAGGAGTTGGGGTGATGGTGGAATGGGTAATTATTGTTTAATAGAGTTTCAGTAGGGTTTGATGAAAAGTTCTAAAAAGGAATAGTGATAGTTTCACAACAGTGTGAATGTATGTAATACCAATAACGTGTACACTTAAAAATGGATAAAATAGTAAATTTTATACTATGTATATTTTATCATAATTAAAATGAAAAAAATGATTTAGGCTTTGAAAAGCAGAGTGGCCCTAAAAGCAACCTCTCCTAACTAATGTGTGGTTTCTCAAGTAGGATAGAGTAACCGTTTAGCCTCTTTTAAAGGCTTGGGAAAGATATTGAATAAAAATGTGCTTTGGACTTGAAAGTATACATTGTACTGATGGAATAAAAATATATAGCAAGTGTATGTTGAAAATATGCGCTTAGATCTAAGAAAACATAACATGACTAGCAAAAATGTGTTGAAAATATGTACTTAGAATTAGTAGAAAATGAAATAACATGGCTTCTACCAGATGAAAACCTCTAGAGATGTCACATCTGGCTTCTTGTACAATTTCATCAATGTCATTTATGAACAATTCCTTCAGTGATGAAAAGATGTTTTCCAATGGATATGTTTATTATCTTGATGTGTGATGATGGCTTCAAAGAGCTGTATGTGTCAAAATCCATCACATTATGGACTTGTTGTTTTGTTTTTGGGGTTTTTTCTAAGACAGGGTCTTGCTTTGTCATCCAGGCCAGAGTGCAGTGGCACAATCACAACTCACTGTAGCCTTGACCTGCTGTGCTCAAGTGATCCTCCTGCCTCAGCCTCCTAAGTAGCTGGGACTACAAGTGCATGCCACCATGCCCAAGTCACTTTTTGATTTTTTATAGAGATGAGGTCACATTATGTTGCCCAGGCTGGCCTCGAACTCCGGAGCTCAAGTGATCCTCTCGCCTTGGCCTCCCAAAGTGTTGGGATTATAGGCATGAGTCACTGAGCCTGGCCAACATGTACAGTTTAATGTACATCAATTATTCTTCAATAATGCTGTGAAAAAATAATTTTTGGTGGATGACAGACAAAGGCATAAAAGCCATAAGTATAAAACTTCTAGAATAAAAGAATAATACCCCTATGACTTTCTGTAGACAAAGATTTCTTAGGCAGAGCACAAAGAGCACTAATAATAAAATCAGAAAAAGATAAGATCTAAACAATAAAATAATATGTGCTTATTAAATGAATCATTAAGAAAATGAAAAAGTAAACCACAGACCTGGAGATAATATTGGCAATGCACATTTCTGATAAAGAATTTGTATGTAGAATATATATTAAAAAATCTCTAAAACCCAATAAATTTTTTAAAAGCAAGCATAATAAAAACTGGCAAGAGATTTGACACTTCCCCAAAGAACATACAACTGGCTAATAAAACCACGAAAAAAATATAATATTATTAGTCATCATGGAAATTCAAGTAAAAACCACAATAAGAAATCACTTCACTAGAATGACTAAAATTTAAAAGAATGGAAATACCAAGAAGTCATAAACATGTAGAGATGCTGGAATTCCCACATATCACTGGTGAAAGAGAAACTGTACCTTCGCTTGGAAAACTCTTTGGCAAATTGCTATAAAGCAAAACCTACTGCATGACCTAGCAACTTTACTCTCAGGTAAAAATTTCCCAAGAAATTAAAATTCATATTCCCAAAAAGACTCTTATAAGAATGTTTATTATAGCTTTATTTAGAATGCTAAAATCTGGAAACAAAGTAAAATGTGAAAGAGTAAACAGATAGTAGATATTTATATAACAACATACTATTCAGCAATATAAATCAAAATGTGATCAAGGCACACAACAGCATGGATGAATCTCACAGGAATTATGTTGGGCAAAAGACACTAGATATTCAAAATTCCATTTACAATCAGTTACAGAACAGAAAAAAACTGATGATAGAAATTAGATCAATGTTCACCAGGCATGGAAAGAGACTGAGTGCACAGGTGCATGAGGAAACATTCAGAGGTCACAGAAATGTTCTCAGTTGTAGTGGTAGCTACATAGGAGCATATATTTGTCAAAACTCATTGAACCAATCACTTAACATCTGTGCATGTTATGCCAATTATGTCTTGTAATGGTTAATTTTATGTTAATTTTGAGGTGTTTTTGGATAAGATTAATGTTTGAATTTGTGAACTCTGAATAGGGGATATTGCCTCCCGTAATGTCATTGGCCATCACCTAATCATTTGAAGACCTAAATACAGCACAAAGATAAGACTTGCTGATCGAGAAGAAATTCTTCAGCCAACTGCCTTCAGACTTCATCTGTACCACTGGCTCTCCTGGGTCTCCAGACTTCTAGCCCACACTATAGATTTTGGATGTGCCAATCTCCATAATCTTGCAAGCTAATTATTTATAATAAATCAGACAGATAGATGATAGATAGATAGATAGATAGATAGATAGATAGATAGATTGATAGACAGACAGATAGATATAATTGATAGGAAGAAAGAAGATAGATGATTCATAGGAAGAAAGAAGATAGATAGATAGATAGATAATTAGATAGATAGATAGATAGATAGATAGATAGATAGATAGATAGATGATGTGAAATATGCGTACATCTTCTTGGTTCAGTTTCTCTGGACAACCCTAACTAATACATAACTCATATCCGGGAAATAATATAGAACAAATTCTTTAGAAACAATAGGTTCATTCTTTAAGAAAATTCTTGTAAAGTCAAAAGATTTCATTCCAAGCTAAACTTCAGAGTGTACACTTCAGAGATTACCAAAAATATTGTTGATTTTTCCTTATGAATCTTGAATACTTCTACTACTAAAAAAATCAAGTTTGGACTTCATTCTTCTGATCCCATCAATTGAACCACCCCAACCTCCTCCTCCCTAAAGCTTCTAAGTCATTTTCCTCCATTAAATCTATTTCTAAGCAGTTATTTCAGTTTGTCCTTACTCCTAGATCATCATTTTCATGGCTGTGCTCCTACAGCAGAGTCTGTTGTTAGGCCATGACCCATCTGGTATCTCACAGCTGGAAGCTCTTGGAGTCTAACAAGGACCCTCTGTCTTGAAAGCAGATGCCAACATCTGCCTCCCAAAACTGTTCCTGAAATCTCTGTTCAATTGTTTGGCTTTTAGCTACTGTTTCTGCTGAGTTTCTTGGAATCTCGCTCTGTAGACATAAGCCAATTCTTGGGAGAAATTTGCGTGCAGATTTTTAAACTCACTTTTCTGAAGTTTTCTCTCTCCAGGACTTTTTTCTCTCAAGTTCTATCCATTTTGCCAGTACCGAACACACGCCTGTAAAATTGGCCATTTTTGGCTTGGGCTGTATTCGCATGACCTGAAAGTTGGCAAAAGCCTTGAGAGGAGAGAGCCAAAATACCTGCATGTCACTATTTTTGCTTCCCTTCCCTTAAGAAAAAGAGCCCTACATCTTGTCTTTCTTAGTTCTCTCTAATGTCTTTTAATGGTTGCTTTAAATAGTTTCTCTATATTTAATCATTGCTTTCGTGGACATGTTGGATAGAACTAGGGGTAACCACAGCAACCTTTAAAAATATAAATTACATAAAGTCACCTCTAGCCTTAAAACCCTTTAATAGCTTCCCTCTACACTTTGAACAAATTCAGATACGTAGTCTTGACCTACAAAGGGCTTGTAATCTAAACTTTGCCTGTCTTACCTAGTTCACCTACAGCCACTGTCCCATTGTTTTCACATGTTCCTCATTGCAAGTCTTTGAACAAGCTCCTTCCTGCCTTTGTGTTTGCTGTCCTCTCACCTCTATCGGAAACACTGTTCTCTAATTCTTTTATTGGCTAATTTCTTCTCCTTCCCATGACTGATGTAAATACAACTTTTCAGAGAGGTTCTCTTTGACCATATTATGTAATTTCATAGTCCCTTGTTTTTCACCATTTCTGAACACTGTTTTTTACCTTTTGCTTTCCATGTGTATCACAGTATAATGAATCATGGGTGAAGTCATACACAAAGAACTGGGGCAAATGAACCAAAAATAAGGATTTAGCTATACAGGAGAGAATATAATAACATCTACAAAGTCAGTTTACAGAGCCTAGGGCAAATGTGAAAGTTCATGAGAGGAAGATGAGAAAAATGAAAAAAGGTGTAGATGTGAGACCCAGTCCACAGTGTTCTGTGTAATAAAGAGATTTGTTTTCACTCTGTAATTTATTATCCAAACGAGCATTAATTAGAACTTAAGACCATTCTCTGAAAAACTATAATCGAGGTGTTCTTGAGTAGCTGAAAGAGACATTCTGTGCATTTCTCTGATTAATTTTCAAAGGATATACTCACAAAACAAGAAATTTCTGATTTAAAGAATATGGGCATATTTAAGGCTTAATATTCTAATCGTCAAAGTATTCTAAGACAGAAAGTGCTGAATTACAAATAACTGGTATCGTGAAAGAGTGCCAGTGTTTTGCCATATCCTCTCCCATATAGGATATTGCTGCTTTTTAACATTTTTGTCAGCTTAATGGAAAATGACACTTTCTTTTATTTACAAGAGAAATTGAATATATTTCCTTATATTTATTAATTGTATTTCAGCAGTTATGAACTTTTTGTATATCTGAACCACTTTTATATTTATACACACATTGTTTTTACTAAATTCAAATAACTTTTCATATATTATTGCAAGTTTTGATGGATGGTTTCAAATGAACAATTAAAAAACATGAAATGATTCTATTTTTATCAATACTTAGGCCAAATTTGCTTTGTGTATCTCTAGCTCCTTTTACACCAGTGAAGAAAATTAACATTTTAACAGTGTCCTTTCTTCTCAACTCTTTTGGGCAATTAATCGGGTTTTTTGTTCTCAAATATGAACTGTCTCCAAAGTATTTCACCTATTTATTTTGCAGTAAGAATAGTAGGCCTTTATTACATATATAGTATATAGCTTTAAAGTTTTACTTTTAATTATATTCTAACTTTTGCCCTATTAAAAGTTTTTATTTTATGTGGATAAATCTATGTCTTTTTCCTTTATGGCTTCTCTTGTGGTATCATAATTTTAAAATATTTCCTTATCCTAAGGTACACTCAATTTTTTTTGTCACTTTAAAATTTCATGTCTTATTAAATACATCTAGAATTTATTTTGACTTATGCAGTAAAATAGGGAATCTAAGTTACAATTACCTAATCGTCAGCCAATTATCACTATATGTTATAAAATAATCTTTTATCTCCATAGCTTTAAGATGTTAATTTTTAAAAAATAATTAATATAAATACAAAATGTGCATATACTGTATAAGAATTCTGTACACCCACACACACCTGGATCTGCTTCCCTTCCAGGCATATTTCTCTGCTCCATTCATATATCCACTAAAATTTATAATAGTACTTCTTAATAACTGATTGTAAAATAGAGTAAAATTAAAAATGATATGTCATTAAATTTTTACTTAATATATATTTAGTAACCAAACTAAATAATTAAGTATGGTATATAACATCTCAACTTTACATATGTATCTTAATATATCTTAAGACAAAGCACCTTTCATAGTCCTTCTTTTCAAAAGCTATTGAATATTTTACTTTCTTTATTCTTAAAAATGTGCAATATTAAATGATTATCTTAAACCACATTTTAGAAAGTCACATTTGATGTAAAATTGAGAGTCATCTGGAGTTTGAAATAAACATAGGAAAGAAACGTTTCCTGTAGAATTGGGATAAAAGTAGATTTGAAGGATTTGTTCAGCACTGTTGTTATTCATCCTGTGCTGTGCTGAGAACACAGAAACCTTTCAGTAAATATTTATTGATTGATTCAAAAACACATTTGAAGGCTTTTAAAATGTGAGCTATTGTCCAAGCTGCAAAAATAAAATTACACAAATAAAAAGTACCCCTTTACAATTTTTATGACGCGTTCGTTCAATCAGTTTGAATCAACAATTAATATAATGTACATTGGTTACTCGTAGAAATCTCAGTTGTTTTAGAGTATATAGAAAGAAGTAGAAGATACAATAAGTCTGTCTTCTCAAAGAGTTTGTAATCAAATCAGAGAAATATGTAATGCGCATTCAAACATTAAGAGAAAATTAAGAATTCCGAGAAGAGAGAAGTTTGTAATGTCCGGAATCTCACAGTTTTCTCTCTTTGCCAAAAGAACAATACTCTTTTCCCTCAGGTACACAGAACAATAGGCAGGGAAACTATACAGCAGAGATTCTCTCCCCTAATGCCCAGGAATCCTAATGACAGAACTCCAGTGAGCTATTCCCATAGAAATAAGTAGACTTCGTGGTTTCAATGACAATTATTTTAGGTTGAATCCTTTTTGAAGAGACATTCAACTGTAAAAACTAAAACATGATGTTTCAAACTTTTTTACACTCTTGTGCATTTTCCTTTTCTAAAAAAAACAAACAACCCCCCGCCCCCGCCCGTTTTTTTTTTTAATTCTGTTTTGAGGCAAGATGCTTGGGTTGTTGACATGGGTATCAACATAAGTATTCAGTTTGGTATTCTATAGTTTTTAATACTGCCCAGCTATTTAGGATAACTATTTTCTATGTATCTATTTTCTTTAATGACATAATAACACTATAAGCACAGCTTATTTTATTATTTTGTCAATTTAATGGAAAATGATACTTCCTTTTAATTACAAGAGAAATTGAACATATTTTTCTACATTTATTGATTGTATTTCAACATTTATGAACTTTTTGTATACCTCCACCACTTTTCTATGTATACACACATTGTTTGCACTAAATTCAAATAACTTTTCATACATCATTGCAGGTTTTGACTGATAGTTTCAAATGAACAATTAACCATTTTTAGTACTGCCCAGCTATTTAGGTTAACTATTTTCTACATATCTATTTTCTTTAACAGCATAGTAGCATTATAAGCACAGCTATACAAAAGAAACAAGAAAGGAAAAGAGTATTAAATGTATTCAGGCTTACTGTGTGTTGTGTCTATAGACATGAGGCTTAGGCATCTTCCAGGGATTATACAGTTAAGTTGTTTTGACTTTTGGTACACTCGGCCAAGACATATGCAAGAATAAAGCAGGGCACTTACTAAGCTAATAACAAAAGTTATACTCAGGCTCAAATGTAAATAATTGAATAATACTTGGTAGTTTTATTGTTAATATATGTATGTCATGTGCTTTTTAATACTCTGTAATATTTTATATTTGCTTGGAGAATTCAGTTCAAAACAAAAAGCTTTACAATAGACATGTCAACTTGAGCATCACGTTTCATAATTTATCCTGCAATGTTTGTGAATTCTCTGCTCCATTAAGGCTTCACCTTAATAACCTTAGAAGGCCCCATGAGATTATCCATTGTAGTGCCTGTTGGTTGATATTTATATCTTTCAGCAACAAATGCTTTCATTTCGAAATTACTTATTAAAGGGTTAAATTAGTTCACCATATGCAGAGAATAAACACCTATTTTTCCTCTGATAAAATACCAAGAAAAAAATAAATAAATAGGTGGATTTATGGATGTGTACCAAAACATCACTAAAGCTTAGTTGATTCTGTTACAAAGCTACCTTAATCATCGGTAGGGATCACTGCCAGATTGACTTGATGATAGCAGTCGATGTCAATAGGAAAGACTGTCAGAATCATTCTCTCAAGTATATTGCATCCTAGCTCAGTTAACCAACCTAGACAGGCATGGTTGCAGATACCAAGCTCTCTCTGTCATTCTCTTTTTCCTTCATTTTCTCTGCAAATATTTTATAGAACACAGATTGCGTAGCCCACTTTTGACATTAGAGTTTCAGTAAGAAAATGAAACATTCTCTTTCTCTCCCCTAGTCCTAGGTCAGGATGGGTGGAGTGGACCTGAGACACATGTGTCCTCAGTAACTTCTTGGTTTTGATATATGGCAATGACTGAAAATGAAGTAACCAGGGTATCTAACCCCCAAGTACCCCCTCTTGTACTCAGAGTGAATTGATCAACAGAGTTCATGCTCCCCAGGGAAGCCCTGTGAGCTAAAAGGTAACAATTTATGATGGTACAAATTATTTCATAAGTTACAGCCTTGGTTTTAGTAGTTATTCTTCTGAGCAATTCACCAAGTTGTATTCAGCATGTATCCAGCAACTAAGACTAAGACCTTTGAACTTCTTAACTCTTTGTAAAGCTAAGTTCTAATCCAAGTGATAATACCCAGTCTTAGGAATCAACAGGAGCTTTTTCCATAGCTTCCTATTCCAGTCCACGCCTGCCTATAATCTCTCCCGAAGAACTCCCCACAAATAGAACTTCTGGAACAAGTATGGTGTTGTTTATCATCTTCTGTAAATCAACTTAGACATGTTTCTGTTGATATCAAAATTATGACACTGAGCTACTTGTCAGAGTGGCAGCCTCTTATTCAATGTTCTCTCCCCCTACATTTATACCAGTAGCATGTGGTATCGATAGTGCTCTTCACAGAGTTAGGAGAATTACATGAATTGATACATGAATAGCACGTTGAACAGAATAAGACCTTAGTGGACATTAATAGATGACTCATTGGCTTCTTGCTGTGGCTGTTGACACTACATGCATGTCTACCTCACCTTCTGGCTTCCTCTCCAACTGCTGCCCCCAAACCATCATTTGGGCCATTGCAGCTACAAACCTGAAGGCAACTGGGAGTGGAGTGATGGGGATGAGGCAAATACAACCTTCGCTTTACCATTTTGACACTGGAGTGAAAAAGGTCCTCCTCTAAATCCCTCTCTACAGTATTGGGGCTGGATTGCAGTTTTACAAAAGTTTAACTGAGAGTTCATGAGTAACCAGGTGGTATACAATCAGCAGTTATTTCTAATGGCTAAACGCTTGTGGTTCTTTTCAAAGTCCACTGGTCCAGGACATATTCAGGGGAAAGCCTAGCACTCAGGGTGACAACTTGCTTACAAATGCTAGGGGTCAGCTTAGTTTTTACCATCAAAAAAGCAGTGGAGCATTCTCTCCTAGGTTCAATTATTATGAAGTCTGGGGAGGAAAATTCTCCCATTACCCAAACCCAAGGCCTGTATCCTGAATTCTCATTTCTTGTCCCAGATTCTGTCTTTCCTCTAAGTCATCCTCAACAAGAACTCATTTCTGCAGTATAACAATACAGTTCAATGTAGTTTAACCCAATCTAAATCTCTTAAAGAAAATAAATATTTCTACCATCTGTTTCCTCCTGTCTTCTCACCCAGGCCAAAAACAGCAACAATGTCTGCAGAGATAGAGCTCTGACTCAGACAAATGCACACAATTTTATATTGCAAAGCTGAATATTTAGCTTCTCCAGCTAAATCATCTGCATTTAGGTTAATGGGCACTTCAGTTCTTCCCACAGAGCAATGGTTGGATGCATTAGCGAATATTACGAACATTTACAGATACATTTGCTAATTATTCCAAAAATTGTTTTAATTGCCTATTATATGCTTGGCACTGGTAAATAAAAACAAATATGCAATTTTTCTAGAATAATGAAAATACTAGGCTATATTTTGAAGCTAAAATCTAGTGATAGAGAAATAATAAGTTAAAAACAGAATATTATGAATGTTATGAATGAATGTTGTGAAAGAAATAGAACCTGGGTAAGTGCTGGAAATACTAGTAAAAAATCATTTCATTAAATGTAACTAAAAGTGGTAGTAATAAAGATAATTAAATATGTGAAAAATAGCAAATTTGGCATGCACATTGAGATAGACCTTTTGAAAATAGTATTGATTTCCAGGAACAAATAGCAAAGCATACATCATGTAAACAATGCTGTCCTTATGCAATAATCAATAGTCAGCAAGAGTAGCCTGCCGCCCTTCCTCACCTGCTACCTGCCCTATTTTCTATAGCTTCATCCATCTTCTAGCATTCCCATATATGTTTCTTTTTTACTGTTTTTGCTATTTATTTATTTATTCCCACTAAGTTCCACAAGTGAAGGGTTTTCTTGTCTGATGAATACCAAAAACCATGAATGGTGCCTTACATGTAGCAGTGGTAGCGGTGGCTCAGTAAATATCTTAAGTCAAGCCATATGTAAGTAAATGAATGAGCAAATGAACAGATGAAAAAATCTGATCGTTTCAAGACAAAAAAATGTCCATAATATAGGATGAATTCTAAAATTAACTTGCATTCGTGATTTTAAAGCAATAAGATAAGTGACCACCAAGCATAGTGTCTCACGCCTGTAATCCTAGCTTAGGAGGGTTGCCTAAGGCCAGGAGTTCAAGACCAGCCTGGGCAACATTGTGAGAATGCACCTTTAAAAAAATAATAAAAATAAAAATTAGCCAGGCATGGTGGTGCATGCGTACAGTCCCAAGTATTCTGGAGGCTGAGGCAGGAGAATCCCTGGAGCCCAGGAGTTTGAGGCTGCAGTGAGCTATGATCCTGCCCAGTCTGGGCAACAGAGTGAGACCCTGTTAAATAAATAACAGGGTTTCATTAATAAAATAAACATTAATAAATGTTAATAAAATAAACATTAATAAACATTAACAAAATAAACATTAATAAAAGTGACTTTTTTTTTTTTTTTTTTTTTTTTTTTTTTTTTGAGACGGAGTCTCGCTCTGTCGCCCAGGCTGGAGTACAGTGGCGCAATCTCGGCTCACTGCAAGCTCCGCCTCCCGGGTTCACGCCATTCTCCTGCCTCAGCCTCTCCGAGTAGCTGGGACTACAGGCGCCCGCCACCACGCCCGGCTAATTTTTTTGTATTTTTAGTAGAGACGGGGTTTCACCGTGGTCTCGATCTCCTGACCTCGTGATCCGCCCGCCTCGGCCTCCCAAAGTGCTGGAAAAGTGACTTTTTAATCTTTGCTATCCTTCCTTTTACCTAAAGAAGCCTGGTGTAATTTCTATAGTTGATCATTTTCATCACTTATGTCTTTTATTAATATACAAGAAAACAGTGTGAAAGAATATGGGAATAAGTTATATTCCCATAGTCCAATTTATATGAGCAAATGTAGGGATTTTTAAAATACGCTAATATAATAGTCAATGTGTTCAACATCAACTCAGCAAATATTTATTGAACACCTACTATGTATCGGGCATATAACTCTAAAAAAAAAATTCTTACCTCATGGAAACAAATGTAAACCAATATACAAATTGAATCATTCCAGAGAATTCTAAATGCAAATGAAAAAATTTGGTGGTGAAGGAATTGGGATTTCACTTTTAGTTAAAGCATTCAAGGACGATCTCCCCTGTAGGTAATATTTGAACTGATGCAGAATGGGAAAATTGCACTTGCTACAAGGAGATTGAAGAAAAGATTCCAGGCAGAGAGAAGAGTGAATGTAAAACACTAGAAGTGACCAAAATGGGCTGTTTGAGGAATGGAATGAAGGCCATTGTATTTGGAGATCACTGAGAAACAAAAGAATACAATGTGAGTTGAACTCAGAAAGTTATCAGGAGCTAAATCATGTAAGGCTTTGATGACTATGAATAGAATTTGGCCTTCATTTCCTGTTCCCTTGTAATTTTCCAGAGAGTGTTGTGCTGCAAATAACGCAATTTGATTCCTACTTAAAAAAAAAAATCCCAGCTATATATAGACAAAGGCCTGTACTTGGGGAAAGAAATCTTTATCACATGTAGTTTCTATTAAATTTCTCAATGATAAAGTATAACAAAAAGTAGTATTGAATTACTATTACAATTCTACACGTGTTCCCTTTCATGCATTAAAAGTCACAATTTTTGTAATTTTATTCATGTGCATCACAAATATAAAAATTTTATTTTTATCACTTCTGTCTTCAGACACATTTTAAGATTGATTTTATTTATTTATTTATTTATTTATTTTAGAACAAACCTAAATTCCCCTGGATGTGGGAGGTAAAATTAATGACAATTATTCCAGTCCAAGAGTATTACTTTCTATAAAACTAACCCTAAATTTTGGTTTACTTCTGCCCTAAGAGAAATAGCATATTAACCCTGGCTGATTATAATGGGTAAATATGACCGATATTTTACTCCTTACTTCTCCTGAAAAACTAAAACCTGACAGGCTAAAGTAAATTTAAAGTCTAAAACACAAAGCTGTACCAAATTTAGTCTGGGCAGTAAGTAGATATTTTTAAACCTGTACGACAGATGTGACTAAAACCATTGGTCTTGTTGACATTGCTACCTTTGTACGGATAGAAATAAATATTAACAATATAATTTACCATTGCACATTTTGGCAAGAAAATTTTTGCCATTCATAAAGTCAGGTTGAGCTTATTCTCTGTGGCAATGTCACAGCCTACTTCTGATGGAAAACATTTTTATCCACAACTGACTAAGTCATTTGTCTTAGTGAGACCTCACAGGCAATAGATGGCATTAGCAAGTAGATATAGGAAAACTGTCACCATTAATTATACTGAGGACTGCAATTGGGGTCCCTGAGTTTCCAGTGGCAGACTCACAAAGTGGGTAATACAATTTGTGGATCAAACACAATTAAGTGTAATATATAGTTAATGTCTTTCTATTTGCCTCTTTAATTGCAAGATCAACTCTGAGTCTACATGATGGTGACTAGTACTCAACTAATTCTTTGGCTGTGTAATCTGGATTTACTAGTGGCATTGTATTTGAGCTTCCTGAAAAGTTTCATGACAATCGGCAGTGTGTTATGAGTAACTTTAGCCAGTATCTACACAAATAAAGTGAAAGACAGTCAAGCTAGTTTTTCTCTGTACATGTTGATCATCAGCATGAGTAAAATTTCAAGGAAAATTTGCAGACAAACCGAGTTTTCATTTTTAGAAAATTTTTGTCTGGGCACCATGTCTCACACCTGGAATCCCAGCACTTTGGGAGGCCAAGGCTGGCAGATTGTTTGAGCTCAGGAGTTCAAGACCAGCCTGGACAGCATGGAGAAACACCATCTCTGCAAAGCGTGCAAAAATTAGCCAGGCGTGGTGGCGTGCACCTGTAGTCTCAGCTACTCAGTAGGCTGAGGTGGGGGAGGATTGCCTAAACTCAGGGAGATCAAGGCTGCAGTGAGCCATGATTGCACCACTGCACTCCATCTTGGGTGACAGAATGAGACCTTGTCTCAAAAATAATAACAATAATAATAAATCAATAGAAAATATTCCTGTAAAAGTCATTTAAAACTATGAATGCCAACATTCTGACAAATAGGATGTAACTTTAGAATATTTTTAATTGGATAAACAAGAGTATATAAAAAACTTGCTGCATCTTTTGGCCCTGGTGTAATAGGTGCAAATTCATTCAACCCTAATGGCTATAAATCAATATTAATTTGATTACTTATGCATTTAACTATGGCCCTAGTATTTTCTCCTGTGGAATTTACAGTTTAAAATGCATTTCTACTTATGCTCTTCTATATTGATTAGGATTACAGTTTGTTTCTTACTAGCTCTGATTCTACGCATTTTGTTATGCTATTCTTTCCTTTTATGCTCGTTCACGTCTTTAATATTTTTAGTCTATTGAGCATTGCACTTTAATTTTGGTCAGTCTATTTTCCTTCCCTAAAATTACACTGGCATTTCTACTAACATTTATCAGAATTTTTATATGCTGGTTCATCTACTTTTTACATTTAAGAAATTTTAAAAAAGAAATCGTATGTGGCAAAATTCTCCTCTCCTCTCCTTACAGAGATCTCTGATTACATAAATCAGTGATCAAAAATGCACATATCTCTCACAAATGCTTTCTCTCACTAGAATAAATTTAAAATATTTTGCAAAATGTAAGGTAGCTTTTCGTAGAAATCCCAAGTTTACCTTCTAAAAGTTACATCTATAAACCACTAAGAGATTTCTGTGATTCTTGGAAACATTCGCTATTTACTTCTCTCCTCTCATTCACATTTATAAACTAATGAGTGTGTGTGTGTGTGTGTGTGTGTGTGTGTATCTTAAGCATTCAGTGGATTTGGGAGAATTAGTTGGCTCGGCATGATTATGTGAAAACCATGTTTCACCAAACACAGAGGAACATAGTGACTTTCTTTCTTTTTTTCTTTTTTCTTTTTTTTGAGACGGAGTTTTACTCTGTCACCAGGCTGGAGTGCAGTGGCGCTATCTCAGCTCGCTGCAACCTCCGCCTCCCAGGTTCAAGCAATTCCCCTGCCTTAGCCTCCAGAATAGCTGGTATGACAGATGTGCGCCACTATGCCCGACTAATTTTGTTTGTTTGTTTGTTTTTGTATTTTAGTAGAGACTGGGTTTCACCATGTTGGCCAGGACGGTCTCGATCTCCTGACCTCACGATCTGTCCGCCTTGGCCTCCCAAAGTGCTGGGATTACAAGCATGAGCCACCACGCCCAGCCATGACATTTTTTATGTGTATCTTTCCTTCCTTTACTTTTCCTCATTTTGCCATTGAGCTATGAATATAGAATAGTGTAGGGATGGTAGCACTGTTTAAATATGTTAGTTCTTGCCTTCTCCCTCACAGTGTAAGTACCTCAAGAGATACAGAGTAACTTAGGCACATTGCAGCTTTGTCTTCTTGGCTGTATTGTGTGTGTGTGTGTGTGTGTGTGTGTGTGTATGAGAGAGAGAGGGAGAGTGTGTGTGTGTGTGTGTGCGCACGCGCGTGTGTGTCAGGGTGAAGGTCTGGGAAGTGGGCTGTGAAGAAAAAGAAAATAGTAGACATCATTAATATAATTATAGCTACTCTTCTTACATTAACTCACTTCCTTCCTGCAACTTTTGTTATTATTGGTTGAGTCTAAAGAATTTTCAGACTAAGCTAAGCTTAAGTCAATTTGACTAGCATTCTGTTAAGGCAGACACATTCTAACACGGCACTGCTTTAATGCATACCTTCTCTATTTCCCTCTTCCTCCTGAACAAAACAAAACAAAACCAAACAAAAGC